>NW_026733556.1:0-173965 GCF_028476545.2 Physella acuta
ACCAGCTCATCCGTTCCCCGTCTGTTTAATTACTCAGGGACGTATCCAAACGACTGTCTTAAGCAGACTTATAGTTTTATTTCATCGCCAGAGTTAGAACTAGGTACAAAAAATATACGGGATCCGACCCCCCCCCCCTTCAAGAGGGTTCAGTGTTTCTTTCAGACACGTATCTTCGGAAAGAGGGGGGAGCAATTCGAGCTTTCGGGGGCGTAAATGTCTACGGGGGTGGGGGGGTAGTAAAGAAAGTAAAGTTTCTTTCAAACCTGACAGTCTATGAGGGAAGTGAAGTGGAGGGGGGGGGGGATGTGGTTCACTGGTTAAAATATGTTTTCCTATATAATTAATGTTTTTTTAAAATATATTTCGTACAGTGGAGGGACGCCCCCCCCCCCAAAAAAAAAATGCCTGCCAGGGTTTCTTTCAGACATTTTCTCACAAGAAATTCCCGTTTAAAATAACGTATTTAATTTCTATATTAATTATAAATTTGTTCAATTTGGTCCTGAAGGGCATAGCCCTTCCCCCCCCCCCCCCCCTTTGGATTGATGTCCTCCGTTTGGTAGCTTAGTTTATGTGACGTAATTTGATCAGCGTTTGAGCTGGTTTTAATCATGGGATTTGCTCGTGTAAACATTGAAAAAGAAAGTTGCCGAAACGTTTTTAAAATACGAGAGATTCAGAGGCGTAGCGAGAAGGGGGGGGGGGGGGCGCGGGGGGGGTACATATGTCCCCGGGCGCCGACCTTAGGGGGCGCCAAAATGGGTTGTAAAAAGAAATTAAAATCTCATTTTAGCTGCATTTTCGCATATTTTCAAATATAATATATAGCGGTGGGTTGCAAATAGAAAGTTTGAAGGGGGGGTGCAAATCGAAAATTGAAAGGTAGCTCCCGAGGGGGGGGGGCGCCAAATTGAAAGTTTGTCCCCTGGCCGCCGGGAAGGGTGGCTACGCCTCTGGAGAGATTTAACTTAATTGGTACAAAGTTTGCTCTAAATCTTATTGGTTTAAGTGTGAAATAAATCAGCTGTTTAACTTGGTGAATGGTTTCGATAAAATAACGTTGATACAATTTCTGTGGTTTAAACTAAACGAGCTGACCCGCGACGTAGCATACGACGCCATCTAGTTGTTTTATTTTATTCGTATCAACAATTCATAAAATGTGAATTCGACACTACCCCACCCCTGCGTCCCCCACTCCCCCACCCCCACCCCCACTCCACCCCACCCCGCCCAGTGAAAGAAGCCGTTTACAGACGAAAATGAAAATGTCAAGAATAACTTATTATCTCCCCTTAGTTTCAAATCGTTTAAAAACTAAATTATCTGCCCCTAATAGCTGTCAATTATTCGAACCGGCTCTACTATTGTAAACATTGGGGGTGAACCATAGCTCAACTGACAGGTGGAGATATGGGTGGTGGCTAAGCTGCGTGATGTTCTCGTATGGTCCCCAATAAAGAGAATCTATAATAATAGTTTCGCTGTCTCTCTATCTATCTATCTATCTATCTATGTGTCTGACAAGAACGCTCTAGAGAAAACACAAGCAAAATAAAAACATGCACAGTAATTCGAAAAACGAAATATGACGTCGACACATTTAGCATATTAAAGTTGAAAATAATCTCAAGGCGGAAAGTGCACACAGTAATATAATGACGTCATTGATTATCGCGTAAACATTGAATAAACAGGAAATGTCTAATCTAAATGGTTTGCGTGAAGAGTTTCTTGCATACAATTCTTCGGGTAGGGGCGAAGCCCCACCCCCCGCGTAAGAACGTCTGAGGGGGGGTGGGGGGGGGGGGGGGGGGGTTGAGTGGGGGGGGTGGTTTTAATTTAGACTTTTTCCTCCCCGGAGAGGGGTGGGGGGTACTTGAAATTTTCGGGGGCGGGGGGTAGAATTTTCGGGGAGGGGGCGGACACTGGAAAAAGTATATAATTATATTTTGTTGAATGGGACGGTAGACATGCTTTTTTTTGGGGGTGGGGGGTGGGGGGGTGGGGGGTGGGGGGGGGGGTGGTGGTGTGTGTGGGGGGGGGGGGGTGGGGGGGTGAGTGGGGGGGTGGTTTTAATTTAGACTTTTTCCTCCCCGGAGAGGGGTGGGGGGTACTTGAAATTTTCGGGGGCGGGTGTAGAATTTTCGGGGAGGGGGCGGACACTGGAAAAAGTATATAATTATATTTCGTTGAATGGGACGGTAGACATGTTTTTTTAGGGGGGGGGGGGGTTGTGGGTGGGGGGGTGGGGGGAGGGGGTGGTGTGTGGGGGGGGGGGGGGGGGGGATGGGGGTGGTGGGGGGGGGGGGTGGTTTTAATTTAGACTTTTTCCTCCCCGGAGAGGGGTGGGGGGTACTTGAAATTTTCGGGGGCGGGGGTAGAATTTTCGGGGAGGGGGCGGACACTGGAAAAAGTATATAATTATATTTTGTTGAATGGGACGGTAGACATGCTTTTTTTTTTGGGGGGTGGGGGGGTGGGTGGGGGGTGGGGGGGGGGGGTGGTGTGTGTGGGGGGGTGGGGGGGGGGGGTGAGTGGGGGGGTGGTTTTAATTTAGACTTTTTTCCTCCCCGGAGAGGGGTGGGGGTACTTGAAATTTTCGGGGGCGGGTGTAGAATTTTCGGGGAGGGGGCGGACACTGGAAAAAGTATATAATTATATTTCGTTGAATGGGACGGTAGACATGTTTTTTTTTGGGGGGGGGGGGGGGTGGGGGGTGGGGGGTGGTGTGTGTGTGGGGTGGTGTGTGTAGGGGTGGGGGGTGGGGGGGTGGTGTGTGGGGGGGTGGGGGGGGGGGTTGGGGTGGTGGGGGTGGGGGTGGGGGGTGGGGGTGGGGGTGGTGTGTGTGTGGGGGGGGGGGGTGGTTTTTGTTTAGAGAAAAGAGACAGCACTATCAACCTAGCGCCCGGTGTATCCTTCCTCAACGGGCCATTTTTCTAGTTATCTATAATAATAGTTTCGCTGTCTGTCTATCTATCTATCTATCTATCTATCTATCTATCTATCTATCTATCTATCTATCTATCTATCTATCTATCTATCTATCTATCTATCTATCTATCTATCTATCTATCTATCTATCTATCTATCTATCTATCTATCTATCTATCTATCTATCTATCTATCTATCTATCTATCTATCTATCTATCTATCTATCTATCTATCTATCTATCTATCTATCTATCTATCTATCTATCTATCTATCTATCTATCTATCTATCTATCTATCTATCTATCTATCTATCTATCTATCTATCTATCTATCTATCTATCTATCTATCTATCTATCTATCTATCTATCTATCTATCTATCTATCTATCTATCTATCTATCTATCTATCTATCTATCTATCTATCTATCTATCTATCTATCTATCTATCTATCTATCTATCTATCTATCTATCTATCTATCTATCTATCTATCTATCTATCTATCTATCTATCTATCTATCTATCTATCTATCTATCTATCTATCTATCTATCTGTCTGACAAGAACGCTCTAGAGAAAAGACAAGCAATTTAAAAACATGCATAGTAATTCGAAAAACGAAGTATGACGTCGACACATTTAGCATAGAGTTTAAAATAATCTCACAGTAATATAATGACGTCATTGATTCTGGCGTAAACTTTGAATAAAGAGGAAATGTTGTCTAATCTAAGTGGTTTGCGTGAAGAGTTTCTTGCATACAATTCTTCGGGTAGGGGCGAAGCCCCACCTCCCGCGTAAGAACGTCTGAGCCCCTCCCCCTCCCCAACTCAAAAAAAATATCTTCATCGATACTCTATAATAAAATTACCGCCTAATTAATGTGTCTAATCTCAAAAGTGGTTTTCTTGCAATTTCTTTAATGCAATTCTTCGGGTAGTGGCTAAGCGCGACACCAGTGTTTCTTTCAGACTTTTTCCTCCCCGGAAAGGGGTGGGGGTAATTGAAATTTTCGGGGGCGGGGGTAGAATTTTCGGGGAGGGGGGCGGACACTGGAAAAAGTATATAATTATATTTCGTTGAATGGGACGGTAGACATGTTTTTTTTGGGAGTGGGGGGGTGGGGGGGTGGGGGGGGGGGGGTGGGGTGGGGGGGTGGTTTCCTCATCGATACTCTATAATAAAATTACCGCCTAATTAATGTGTCTAATCTCAAAAGTGGTTTTCTTGCAATTTCTTTAATGCAATTCTTCGGGTAGTGGCTAAGCGCGACACCAGTGTTTCTTTGAGACTTTTTCCTCCCCGGAAAGGGGTGGGGGTAATTGAAATTTTCGGGGGCGGGGGTAGAATTTTCGGGGAGGGGGGCGGACACTGGAAAAAGTATATAATTATATTTCGTTGAATGGGACGGTAGACATGTTTTTTTTGGGAGTGGGGGGGTGGGGGGTGGGGGGGGGGGGGTGGGGTGGTGGGGGGGGGTGGTTTCCTCATCGATACTCTATAATAAAATTACCGCCTAATTAATGTGTCTAATCTAAAAAGTGGTTTTCTCGCAATTTCTTTAATGCAATTCTTCGCGTAGTGGCTAAGCGCGACACCAGTGTTTCTTTCAGACTTTTTCCTCCCCGGAGAGGGGTGGGGGTACTTGAAATTTTCGGGGGCGGGGGTAGAATTTTCGGGGAGGGGGCGGACACTGGAAAAAGTATATAATTATATTTCGTTGAATGGGACGGTAGACATGTTTTTTTTGGGGGGTGGGGGGTGGGGGTGGGTGGGGGGGTGGGGGCGGGGGTGGTGTGTGTGTGGGGGGGGGTGGGTTGGTTTTAGTTTAGAGAAAAGAGACAGCACTATCAACCTAGCGCCCGGTGTATCCTTCCTCAACGGGCCATTTTTCTCGTATTAATACTAATAGTTTCGCTGTCTGTCTATCTATCTATCTATCTATCTGTCTGACAAGAACGCTCTAGAGAAAACACAAGGAAAATAAAAACATGCATAGTAATTCGAAAAACGAAGTATGACGTCGACACATTTAGCGCAGAGTAGAAAATAATCTCACGCCGGAGAGTGCACACATATATATGACGTCATTGTTTATCGAGTAAACATTCAATACAAAGGCAATTTGGTCTAATCTAAGTGGTTTTGCGTGAAGAGTTTCTTTCATACAATTCTTCGGGTAGGGGCGAAGCCCCACCCCCGCGTAAGAAAGTCTGAGCCCCCCCCCCCTCCCCAACTCAAAAGAAATTTCCTCATCGATACTCTATAATAAAATTACCGCCTAATTAATGTGTCTAATCTAAAAAGTGGTTTTCTTGCAATTTCTTTAAATGCAATTCTTCGCGTAGTGGCTATGCGCGGACACCAGTGTTTCTTTCAGACTTTTTCCTCCACGGAGAGGGGTTGAGGGTACTTGAAATTTTTCGGGGCGGGGGTAGAATTTTCGGGGAGGGGGCGGACACTGGAAAAAGTATATAATTTATATTTCGTTGAATGGGACGGTAGACATGTTTTTTTTAGGGGGGGTGGGGGGGGGGTGTGGGGGTGGTGTGTGTGTGTGGGGGGGGGGGGGGGGGGTGGGAAGGTTTTAATTTAGACTTTTTCCTCCCCGGAGAGGGGTGGGGGTACTTGAAATTTTCGGTGGCGGGGGTAGAATTTTCGGGGAGGGGGCGGACACTGGAAAAAGTATATAATTATATTTCGTCGAATGGGACGGTAGACATGTTTTTTTTTGGGGGGGGGGGGGGTGGGGGGGGTGGGGGGGGGGGGGTGGTGTGTGTGTGGGGGTGTGTGTGGGGATGGGGGGTGGTGTGTGTGGGGGGTGGGGTGGTTTTAGTTTAGACTTTTTCCTCCCCGGAGAGGGGTGGGGGTACTTGAAATTTTCGGGGGCGGGGGTTAGAATTTTCGGGGAGGGGGCGGACACTGGAAAAAGTATATAATTATATTTCGTTGAATGGGACGGTATACATGTTTTTTTGGGGTGTGGGGGGGTGGGGGGGTGTGGGGGTGGTGTGTGTGTGGGTGGGGGTGGTGTGTGTGTGGGGGTGTGGGGTGTGTGGGGGGGTGGTTTTAGTTTAGAGAAAAGAGACAGCACTAGCGCCCGGTGTATCCTTCCTCAACGGGCCATTTTTCTCGTCTATAATAATAGTTTCGCTGTCTGTCTATCTATCTATCTGACAAGAACGCTCTAGAGAAAACACAAGCAAATTAAAAACATGCATAGTAATTCGAAAAACGAAGTATGACGTCGTCACATTTAGAATAGAGTAGAAAATAATCTCAAGCGGAGAGTGCACACAGTAATATGACGTCATTGATTCTCGAGTAATTATTGAATAAAAAAGGCAATTTTGTCTAATCTTAAAAGTGGTTTGCGCGAAGAGTTTCATTCATACAATTCTTCGGGTAGGGGCGAAGCCCCACCCTCGAGAATGAACGTCTAAGCCGCCCCCCCCCCCCCAACTAAAAAGAAATGTCGTCATCGATACTCTATAATAAAATTACCGCATAATTAATGTGTCTAATCTAAAAAGTGGTTTTCTTGCAATTTCTTTAATGCAATTCTTCGGGTAGTGGCTAAGCGCGACACCAGTGTTTCTTTCAGACTTTTTCCTCCCCGGAGGGGGGAACTTTTTCTAATCTAAAAAGTGTTTTAGCGTGCTGTTTTTTTTAGATTTTTCCTTTTAGTTTGTATGATCTACAAATGCGACAGTGTTTCTTTCAGACTTTTTCCTCCCGGAGGGGGGGTGGGGGTACATGAAATTTTCGGGGGCGGGGGTAAGAATTTTCTGGGAGGGGGCGGACACTGGAAAAAGTGTATAATTATATTTCGTTGAATGGGACAGTAGTCATGTTTTGGAGGTTGTGGGGGGGGGGGGGGGGGGTAGGATATATGATATATATATATATATATATATATATATATATATACAGAGAGAGAGAGAGAGATAATGAGAGAGAGAGATTAACTATTTGACTAAATAGCATGTTTTACTAGTGAACGTTTATAAGATCGAAGGGTTAGCAGGTACATAGCCTCGACGAACAGTTGTTTGGCTACTAGCCCGAAGGTCTAGAGTTCGGATCTCGGTCCGGACTCGGAACTGTAGGAAGTCCCAAAGGACAGGAGGTTTGTTATCTGGGGGACAGCTACCCATCTAAGAGAGACAACTCCAAAAATAAACAACTGTTGCATTGTAGGGATCTTGTCCAGATAAGCCCCGCCACTAATGTATAAAGTGCCCGGGCGAAAAGTTAAGCCCCGCCACTTGTGACCTATTTCTGATGTCTAGATATTTGAATATTTAAACGCACGCCATAAAACAACTCCTTATCCGCCACTAGGGTTAGGGGTTGTTGTTAGGGTTTGGGTTAGGGTTGGGGTTGGGTTTAGAATTAGGATTATGATTAGGTTGGGGTTGGGTTACGGTTGAGGTTTGGATTGGGTTGGTGTTAGGGTTAGGGTTATTGTTAGGGTTAGGGTTTGGGTTTGGGTTTGGGTTGGGTTTGGTATTAGGATTAGGATTAGTGTTGGGGTTGGGTTACGGTTGAGGTTTGGGTTACGGTTGAGGTTAGGGTTAGGGTTTGGGGTTAGGAAGTAAAGCCTAAATGAAGAGAAGGTGGAAATCGTCAGGTCAAGCTCTCCGCTATAACACCCCCAACACCTCTAGGGTGAATTTTCTTAATTGTGTTAGAGGATATTTCCCCCGCCATCCAATATTACAATGTAGAATGAAGGGGGTAAAGCATAATAGGTCAAATTTTATATTAAAAATGAATAAATTTCTAAAATTGAATTTTTACAATAAAGATACTCTGCACACGACAAAGTTTTAACTTAGTGCTACTCTCACGCAATGATTTACATATTACAATAGATATAAACAAAATACAGAATTACACAGCACAATAGATATAAACAAATTACAGAAAAAAATTCATAAAAAACGTTTTAATAACTAGCTTTTATGTAATGATGCACTAAAAAGTAGAAAATAAATTATACACTACTATTTAAATTACTATAAAGAAAAGCGTGGGTCACTTTAGTACTTTAGTACCTATTGGATACCTTTACTAATATTTGAGAAGAGACCCACGCTTTTCTTTATAGTAATTTAAATAGTAGTGTATAATTTATTTTCTACTTTTTAGTGCATCATTACATAAAAGCTTGTTTTTAAAACGTTTTTTAATGAATTTTTTTTTCAGTACTTTACATGTTTTATTTGCAATAGTGTTACAAGACTAAAAACCATTGCGCGTCTATTGAACGTGATAGCGCAGCTATTAAACCTGATTGAACATGATGACGTATGTGGTGTGGTTGGATAGACATGCCTACTAATTCAGTCCAAATTTTAATTAATTCATAAAAAATTAATTAGGCATCCAATTAAGTCAAATTTAGATTCAGATTGCATTGTCTTCATGTCTTGACCCACGTTCCAACTGTGAATCGTATCGGTCAAGTAGAACTGTCCGAATTTTCACTCCTGCGTTTCCATCTAGACTGACGACAGACTGTCGACAGACTGTCGACAGAGGAAGTGAGTTAATAAAAGCTTGTAAAAAAAATTCATAAAAAACGTTTTAATAACAAGCTTTTATGTAATGATGCACTAAAAAGTAGAAAATAAATTATAGACTACTATTTAAATAACTATAAAGAAAAGCGTGGGTCACTTTAGTATCTATTGGATACCTTTACTAATGTTAAGGAAGACACCCACGCTTTTCTTTATAGTTATTTAAATAGTAGTCTATAATTTATTTTCTACTTTTTAGTGCATCATTACATAAAAGCTTGTTATTAAAACGTTTTTTATGAATTTTTTTTTCAGTACTTTACATGTTTTATCTACAATAGAGTTACATGCTTAAAAACCATTGCGCGCCTACTGAATATCACGTTCAGTAGGCGCGCAATGGTTTTTGAACGCAGCCATTACGTGGTCGTGATGGCGCAGCTATTGATGACGCGTGTGGTGTGGTTGGCTAGACATGCCTACTAATTCGGTCCAAATTTTAATTAATTCATAAAAAATCAATTAGGCATCCAATTAAGTCAAATTTAGTTTCAGATTGCATTGTCTTCATGTCTTGACCCACGTGCCAACTGTGAATCGTGTCGGTCAAGTAGAACTGTCCGAATTTTCACTCCTGCGTTTCCGTCTAGACTGACGACTGACGACAGACAGACTGACGAGGAAGTGAGTTAAATAAAAGCTTGTAATAAAAAGATATACATTTGCATTGAGCGTACTTACAGTTATGTATCTTTTAGAGTACCTAACAAATTTTTTCTGAAGCCAAACTTGAATCTTGTCAAAGTAAGGAGCAAAATGTTCTAACCGACCAATCAAGAGATGCGTAGCTTACTCTTCAATTTACTTTTACAATCTTTTATAACCAGTCCCTACGTCACTCTCTTTATTGTGAAATACAGGGGAGTAGACAGAAACCTATCGTAGGTTTCTTGTCGCGGATGTGCAATGTGTATTTACTGTGTCAGATATAATAACCTTATATATATATATATATATATATATATATATATATATATATATATATATGTATATATATACATATATATATATATATATATATATATATATATATATATATATATATATATATATATATATATATATCCATATATCCCTTTTCTAGAACTAGATGTTTTAACTCCATTTTTGTATTTCGAGATTAATGTAACAACAGCGTGTTCTAAATCTACCAAAGGCATCATGGCAAAAAAAAAAACAACAAACAATCATGGCTATTACACTCAACACTATTACACAACATTTTTAATTTTTACATTTTCGATAGTAAAGAAATCTTAAGGAAAACAAAACTTTAAAGCCTTATTGTCAACATTTTTGAGAAGTGGAACATTTATATGTAAATTAATAAATATATATATATAGCCCTAAATATATATATATATATATATATATATATATATATATATATATATATATATATATATATATATATATATGGTGGCATTAATTTGTTCTACCCTCAAATATTTCACCCAAAGTAGCACTATTAATAGTATTAGCCCAAGGCGCACAACTCTTTAACATTGGTTACGCCACTGAAAGCTAAAAACTTAACATCGTGAAATTAACGCCCTTGATGGTTTGTCCAGCGTACACTTAAGGATCTGGAAAACGGTTGGTTTATATTAAGTTTCACTTTTTTCTTAAAAATCGGCAAGACTTTCTAAATTACTTAATTAACAGAAGCGAAAACAAAGGACCCATTGGTCAATAAATACCTAATGTTATATATGAGAGTCTAACACCACTGTAACTGCAAAGAGTATTTATTAATATTTAAATATTATGAACTCAAATGAATTGTTGCATTACGAACACTTTATAAAAATAGCCAAAAATTAGTACTTTTAGTAAAATTAAAAATACAAAAGTTGAGTTTGTGTTTGGTCGAATGAAGGGGCTGCGTGATCGAGGGATAGAGCACTCGACTGTTAACCATAGAGCCTCGAGTTCGGACCTTGGTCCGTGAGTCAACCCAGCCCTGATGGGTACCTGAATAACGTTGGGTAAAGTAAATGCGGCTGGCCATTGTGCTGACCAGACCATCCCTTCAAATGTCGAGATCAAGAAACACACATACTCTACTTCATCTGCCCTATTGATCACTAGGTCGTATGTCTCTCGGTGCGGTAACTGATAGTGTCACCCCACCGCCTTAAAAATATATTTCGCATTGGTACGATCCCCCCCCCCCCAACTATTTTATAGTTTTAACTCGATATACTATTATATTGCAAGTACCTTTTACGATTTTTAAAATTTGATTCCGACCCCCCCCCCCTCTCTCTCCCTCTCTCTCTTGTGACGCTACAGAAGCTAAGCTTATCATCAACAAGGCTAATCCTAACAGGCTGAAACGTTGCTCACACCATATTTGTCGGCCGCTGGGACCTTTTTCTTCTGCAAAGATTGAGCGATCCCGTTATCTCCCCTTATGGTATTGTATTGAATATTGAGTAATCCTACACCTTTAATTATCTTTTACTGACTAGATCTATATCAAATATCAAATAAATTTTAAAATAACAATTTCTTTCTTTGTATTAAGAGACGAATGTATCTGGAAAGTATGAACACAATCGTTGAAATGTGTCAGAATTAAGCTACAGGAAGAATAATAAGTTACAAACGTAATGATAGACAGACGTATAGACACTGCGGACTAAAAAGCTTTTGAAAACTCCAGACACTTACGACTAACAGCTTAAAGGAGTTCCGGGAGATGTCGTTGGTGTCGCTATCGTACTTCACCCAAACGTACGGCCCTTAAGATCTGCAATAAATAACAAGGAAGCTGGCTTTAACGCTATGACGTATTTAAGAACTTGACATTCATAGACAATAGTTTTGTTATTTTACTGGACCGCTGTTTTATAAAAGTCTAAATGTCATGTTTATGAAATCTACTAAAATGTAAATATTATATACCCCCCTCCCCTTCTTTCTCATCAATTTTCGACAAAAACTCTCTCAACAGAGGAGAACGAATACACATATATAGGCATATATATATATATATATATATATATATATATATATATATATATATATATATATATATATATATATATATATATATATATATTAACACTAATAGTTTCGCTGTCTGTCTGACAAGAACGCTCTAGAGAAAAGACAAGCAAATTAAAAACATGCATAGTAATTCGAAAAACGAAGTATGACGTCGTCACATTTAGCACAGAGTAGAAAATAATCTCAAGCCGGAGAGTGCACACAGTAATATGACGTCATTGATTCTCTAGTAAACATTGAATAAAAAGGAAATTTTGTCTAATCTAAGTGGTTTGCGTGAAGAGTTTCTTTCATACAATTCTTCGGGTAGGGGCGAAGCCCCACCCCCGCGTAAGAACGTCTGAGCCCCCTCAGAGAAAAGAGACAGCACTATCAGCCTAGCGCTCGTTGTATCCTTCCTCAACGGGCCATTTTTCTCGTATATATATATATATTTATATATATATATATGTATATATATATGTATATATATATATATATATATATATATATATATATATATATATATATATATATATATACATGAGCAGCATTAGAGCAAATCATAAGGCCACACCGGGTTCATATTTCCTATTTCTATTTCCTTCATCGCTCGCGTACACCAGAGGTACTAATTAAATAAACATGGGCTCCAAGATTATATCACACGCAGTCCAAAGTTCTGTTAATGACAAGTTCTGAACCCAACCTTCGTACACGTTTATTTGTAAATTTAGTGCAGAAAGCATTAATTCATTTGAAAGTAAAAAACAACATGTTACATTTCAGAGAAATGTAGGCATAACAGGATATCACGAAGTAGCAAATAACTAATAGCGGAACTAAAAAACTTTTTTTTTCTACCTACCCTACGACTGGCTAAATGTTTTGCGGTAAAAACAGTTTAGGTGGGGGGGGGGGGGGGGGGGGGAGATCGTGTATAAATTACAAAACACTTTTGGCGAATTAGGCGAAGAGGGAAGTAACTTAAGTGACCCTGTGGGAGAAGTATGATAGTAGTTCCGTCATTTATGTTGTATTCTGTACAGGGCACAAGATAAATAAAAACAATTTAATCCTAATATATAATTCCCCATGTGCGCTCCCCTCTCTCTCTCTCTCTCTCTCTCTCTCTGTCTGTCCGCAAAATATTTTCGCCGGACATCACGTCAGAAACGGCAGCGATAAATGGAGAACTTTATACGGACTTTTGTTGAAAATAATATGTTAGATGTTTTAAATGTATAACCACAATTTTATTTAAAGAAGAAAAATAAAAATTAAAGGCGTATTCGAATGTAGAGAAACAGTATTATTTATGCAACCGGAAAAGCATTAATATATGTGAAAAAGAACGCATAAAACTGTGTCGTCACTATTGCTTATACATTAACTAATGACGTCATCTGCCGTGTTTAGAATAAAAAGAAATGAACTATTTCATTCAAATTTGATTTAGATCTACGTACACTATGAAATGTATACAATACAATTTTTCCGGCCTAAACTCGTAAAATTTACTTTATTTATTTGGATTCTAGATCTAGATATTCTAGATTCATCTATTCAAATAATACATTTCTATACTAAAGTATTTCAGGCCTTAATTACTTTATTGAAATCTTTGTTTATCTATGCAATTTGCTAATCTCTATAATATATAAAGCAAAGTTGTCGGGTGCCCGACAGGGCACTTCCCGGCGCCGCAGGCGCTTCAAATTTGGCAGGATCTTACCTTGGGGCGACAGAACACGGTGGCCGGTTGGCCGAAAAGTCTACGATGATGGGGTCAAAACTGACCTCGACTGACCAGCGCCTTATATGAGCTATAAATCGAAAAAAAATGTCCACGGAGTAACCTCTTCATAACTCCTGAGGTCGTAGACCGACCCTCGGGCGAATTAATTGAGCATTCAAGTTCTCAATGTTTTCGAAAGCCTAAGCAAAGCTGGGCAGCATGCCTAGTATTTCTTAGAATACGGTAGGTTGTGGGTGGGGATAAGGATATTTGAATTTTACAAGTGGGTTTTAAATTTTTGTGTGTTAACGTGTGATAATAGGAGTTGGGGGCGAAGGGGGGGGGGGGAGGGGTGTATGAGTCGGTTTCAAAAGCGTATGTAGTGAACATGTGGAGGGAAATGAAGGGGGGGGGGAGGTGAATGTTGTTTGTACTTTGTACCTTGTACCTTGTCCCTGTTCAATCCTTGTGCGGTGAGTTGTATCAGTCATGTGACCAGAGGCGTAGCGACACTTCTGGCGCCCGGGGACAAACGTTTTGATTTGCACCCCCCGCCCTCGAGATTTCGATTTGCACCCCCCCTCAAACTTTTCGATTTGCACCCCCCGCCCTCGAGATTTCGATTTGCACCCCCCCTCAAACTTTCGATTTGCACCCCCTCGAGATTTCCATTTGCACCCCCCCCCCCCCGTCAAACTTTCGATTTGCACCCCCCTCAACCTTTCAATTTATTTTTCAAACCCATTATTTTTTCAAACATATGTCCCCCCCCGCCCCCCCCCCCCCTCGCTACGCTACTGCATGTGACCATATCCCAGTTTGTACCTGTTTGTGTACGTGTATATATAGTGTGTGAGAACGTGTATGATCGCCTAAATTAACTCACAGTTCTTCTACCAAGTTAGTGTAGGTTAGTTCTGTGTACTTTTACATTACCACTGTATCGTAGTGTGTGTACTAGTTTGTGTTACTATTAAAAATAGCCTGTGTTTGTGTAGATAGTGTAAATAGGATTAAACTCTTTTACACAAACCTTTGTTTTATTTAATCGTGTGTGTTGTAACCCGTTTGTTGTTGTTTGTCTTATATGTGGCGCCATGCACTGGTTAACCCATAGAGGCGTGTCCGTGAGTTCACAACAGTGAAACAGAATTTCTAGACAACCCCTGACATGTTAGAAGTTTCGACATGGTGTCACCAACAATAACTTATTCTCCCACGTAATCTAATTTGACTGTTGGGATACCTCTTGAGCAGAGGCGTAGCAAGGGGAGGGAGGGTGGGGCGGCCGCCCCGGGCGCCGACACCAAGGGGGCGCCAAACGGGTTAGAAAAAAAAAGCTAATTCTGAGCTCCATTATTAAACAATCGAAGTTGAGGAAATAGACTTGGCTTTACGGACTGATTTAACTATTTTTCTCACCGATTGTTAGAAACAAAAATAAAAACTGTTACAAGACATGGGAGGGGAAGGGCGCTTTTTCGCTACCTTGAATATATATATATATATATATATATATATATATATATATATATATATATATATATATATATATATATATATATATATATATAGGGGAGTTGATAATTCACACTGGGCGCCGGAATGGGTCACTACGCCTTTGCACTCGCGTCCTTAAGATCTTCTTCCTCCATTCTACTTTGTCTTACGCCACCTTAAGTGCCCCCCCCCCACACACACACATCTCCTGATGTCGTTTTCTTATTTCTTCTTCTACCTCTTTACAAGTTATTTACTAAGTTCATAATGTCCGCGAGTGTGTGGCAAATCTTGTAACTCAATTTATGTCTCAAATATAATTGCAGCAATTTCGTTCACATTTCTCATATACCTTCTTTTCCGATGACAATGTAGTATACTACATTAGGTTGGATAAGGGGAGATAACAAGATTAAATAGATCCACTTGCGATCGCTCGATCAGAGGGTCGCTGAGGATGAACTGTTTGTCACACATTTTTACTTTCTCGTATATACGAAGTATAGAGAAAGTCTTGTAATCGTGCAAAAAAAAAAAAAAAAAAAAAAATCGAGATTTTCGCCGAGTCGGAAAAAAATAGTTTTGCAATCTTGTCCGTATGTCTGTGTGTGTGTGTATGTGTGTGTTTGTGTAAACACGATAACTTGAGTACCGTTACAGCTAGGTTGATGAAATTTCATATATAAGTATTATATCAAAATCGTAGATCCGTATCTTTTGAGCGATTTCCGATAACTGGAAGTGGAACTTTTTCTACTTTCAATTTACGAAAAGCCTATAACTTGAGTACTATTTCAGATAGATAAATGAAATTTCACATGTAAGTAAAAGATCAAATTTTCTGCCTTCTGTCAAATTTTGAGTAATTTCCATTGACCGCAAGTAGTAATTTTCACTATTTCCGATTTCTCAAAAAACGCATGTGAATTTATAAAGTACTAATAATATTCCGCAATATTATACACAGCTTTATTCGGCGTTCGCTTGGTGCGCAATTCTTTTTTCTATAAGATTCTATTCTATTTTAAAACGTTTAAGTATTTAAAATGGATTAAAATTCATGTCTATATCCCGAGTTCCCATCGCCTGTTGTTTTATATAAGAATATCCGAGAAAGTTTAGGAGAGATCACTCCCGGTTTATTTTGGTAGTTACAATAATCAATTGAAAACAATACAATTGAATGCAGATACAACAGTCAAATTTGTAATAAGCTACACATTTATATGAACAAAGCATTGATATTTACATAAATTTATATAAATATTTGAATATATTAGCAGCGCAGTTATTTGAACAATACAATGTCGCTGTTTTTCAAAGACCAAACTTAGATAGGATTTTGCTGTGGATGACATCTCAGTACCTTTATGACATCAAGAATAGTGTAGTAACAGGCAAATATTGAATGTAATTAAATAGTCAAATTTTAAAGGTAGTTACAATAATCATATTTTAAATGTAGTTACAATAGACACATTTTTTAGGTTGTTACAATAATCATATTTTGAATGTAGTTATAATAGACACATTTTTAGGTAGTAAGAATAATCAGATTTTGAATGTAGTTACAATAGACACATTTTTAAAGTAAAAACAATAATCAGATTTTGAATTCAGACTCAACAGTTAAATTTTTAATAAGCTACACAGTTATATGAACAAAGCATTTATAACAACAAGAATAGTGCAATAAATAAAGTCAAATTTTTAATTTACTTACAATAGTCAGATTTTGAATGCAGTTACATGAGTCAAATAGCATATATATTAACAACACAGTTATACAAACAAATCAATTATAACATCAAGAATAGCGCAATAACTAAAGTCAAGTTTTGAATGTAAACGTGCTAATGTAAACTAATACAACAGTTCGTTTAAGGGAGAGCATTACAGGTCAATAAGAAACTAAACATGTGTCATTAAGAAACTGTTGGTGACAAGTTAACACAGTTAAAAAGATCTTTAAGGTTAATTTGCATTCATCAAATATGCTATCAAATTGAGTTATACTAGCTTGCATTTAGATAAACTGGTTGTCCAACTGTCTGTTGAAAAAATGACAAAAAAATCACTTTGCTGTAGTTGTTAGATTATCGTTCTTAGCGTAGAGTTGCCCGCCATGCTATTGTGGCTAAGTCCACTACTACAGTGTAACTACTACAATCAACATTTTTATGTTGATTTTCCGTATACACGGTCAATCATTATGTATTAACTTTACGTTCTAACGATTCCAGGTCTAAATGATGACTTCGAAAAGTATTTTAAAGTACTGTAGGATTGCTCAAAGTTAATTAAGTACTAAAAATCTAAATATAACATCAACATTTCAACCTGTTTTGAACATACTAGCAATAGATACCCGATGTTCAACAACTGGCTTTACAAAAATAGACAAACCGCTGTAGCAAGTGAACTGAGAAATTACAAATTTTATAATAGTGAATGTGCACACAAAAATTATTCTTTACATTGGGCATTGCATTTTTGTCATCATTCTCGGCGAACTTTCATCTCAACATAGTCTAAAGATTCGTGCGGTCCCGTTATGTCGTGCCAGTAGATTCCAGTGTATTCACCTTGACTTCTCCATAAACCATTGACATTGACCCACTGGCAATCGTTATACCACCAGCCTGACTTCCGCTTATTGGCACAATCGTTGTAGGAGTTATCGTTGTCTCTATCTATGGTGGAGAACCACTGGTTCTCGTGTTGGTAAAAATGATCCGGTGCAGTCCCTCTGTAGCCCGAGAAGTTAATCTTGTATTTGTAGTCCTCGCTTTTGACGTAAAAGTTTCTGTATTCGGCAAAGTAGCTTGTACCCCTGTACTTTAAGTCAAATCGTAACACTCTGTAGCCCTGTTGGAAAAACAATGAACAGTTATGGGATCTTTTAAAAATTATATAACACAAAATAGGACATTTTTTTACTCTATACAATGTTATCAACATTTCTAAAAATCATTATTTATAACACTAAATGCCTACTCGCCCGAGACAAAAATTGCCATAATTTGAAACTACTTAATGTTACAGATATTTCTAATAAATTAAGAGACGTATTTTAAAGTGAATAAGAAGCTACATCTGCATTAAAAAAACTACTGATTTTATAATAGACGTGCGTAAAATCCTCTGTGTAATTTAGCTATCCAAAAAACAAATAATTAAAAAAAACCTTCATAATAATAAACTTTCAAAAGGGAAAATAAATCTTCCTTTTAAAAAAAAATATTGGTCACTAAAATATGTAGGGGGATTTCGCTATAATTATATTTTATTATCATCCTTATTTATTTTTTCTTCTTCTTCTTCGTTCTTAATTTTTAGTGTTGGAGGGGATCGAGCCTTATCTGCCAGAGGAACTCGAGACTTTTTCGAATTTATCAATCATGAGCTTTTGCCTACTCGACCATGCGTCTATCACAATTAAGGATTACGTGTCAACTGGTTATGCGCCATTGAGGCCATTGACTCCGATTTCAGCCGGCTTTTCTTTTTGGATTTGCTTCCATAGCCTTTGTCCAACCAAGAACAAACTCTCTTAGAAGAGTTGCTGTCCCCAGCTAACGAGCCTCATCTGCCCGAGGGTTCGAACTCGAGACCACGCCGACCCCATATTTATTTTTTAATATACTCAACTTTTAGTTTAATTTTTTAAAAAGTTTATTTCTATTCAATACTTCGTATAAAGAATTTATAATCGCGCGAAATAAATCAAATGAGATTTCGACAGTTTTTACCGTTTTACATTTCACTACTTAATCAACAGCAACACATAATCTTCAGACTCAGAACAGGCCACAACAGACTAAAACAGCACAGGCATAAAAATCTAAAAGTTGGGTTTGGCGAAACTTGCCCTTGAGGCATGGCTCCGGAGAATACAGAGCACGTCCATCAGGACATTCCTTATATAACCAGGCGCGATCAAAACACTTGCCCCTACACACCCCACTCAAGGAAAAACTATATGGGGCACCTGCTGATCTGGAGACCACAGTCCAGTGCATACACGAAGTTGGGCTTGTTGTTTAAATCCTCTACCATGAACTAAATTCAGAACGCTGAAGAAGAACTTCTAATTGTATACGACTCATTGATGACGTATTGTAATCGTGCAATAAATCTAATTCGAGATTTATCAAAATATCGATGTTTTACACTTACCCGTGTAACGGACTCCAATCTATCAGCCAGATAGATGGCGAACGCTCCCGGATTCGTTAAACTGATTACACACAGATGGCAATAAGCCTAAATAAAAGAAAATTGACTCACTAGTTCACTAGGACTCGTAATTGATGTCTAGGGGAAACACTAGAGAAACTAATGATGCCAACAAAACCTTTAATCTGTATATAACTTGTAATGGGTGTACAAAGTCGTGGCAGAACACTAGATTTATACAAGAATAAAATGGATATACAAAATGATCAAAACCCAACTTACAATTCGTGGGAAATAAATAGTATGATACACTATCACAGCTTTAAACACTTCAGAAAAATCACCACTGTAAACATAACACTGCTATAAGCATAAAGAATTTCTTAACCACAAGAAATATATGAATATGCTCTTTAACAACTTAGTCGTAGTACTAAACGGCAACACACAGGGCTTATCAACTCTCGACGACGTGTAGTCAAGTAACTGCCTCGAGACACCTGTGGGCGATCTATTTATAGACTTAGGTAACATGGAAGGTCACCTTCAAATCATAAGACCATTGGTTGGGGTGGTCATCTGGTCTGAAACAATCAATCATCTCTCGATGGAAAATTTCTGAGTCTAAGACTCTCTTAGTAAGACAGCGGAAAAAAACCGGTTGTTGCACCACAGACCATATATGGTATTATAACAAATGTCAAACTAAAAATAAAACATTACTAGACCTAAGTAGGTCACACCCGAGTAAGAAAAATTTTGTGTGTCCCCTTGTGTCTATAAACAGACACGATAATTTGAGTACAATTTCAGTAGTTTCGATGTCTTTCATTTAATAAAAATACTCTAATAAATGTGTGGTTTTCATTCAACTTTAATCCTTTCCGGTAACCGAAAATGGTACTTAATGTGCTTTCAGTCTCTTAAAGCTAATAAATTTGAGTACAACTTTTACAAAATTGAACGATAAGCATTTTTAATGTAGAAATTATTAAAGTATATATGTGTGTAAATATATATATATATATATATATATATATATATATATATATATATATATATATATATATATATATATATATATATATATACGAGTATTACCTGGACGGTTAACAGATGTATGATGTTGTTACCAACCCAAAAATCACCAGAAAAGTCACCGAAGCCATTTTTATATTCGTCCCACGTTCTCAGAAAATCTACTTTGCCATTCATTCTTCTCTAAATAAAAAGAAGAGAATAGATTTCTAAAATTAATATTTCATTTATTCACACATTAGTGGCTTAGCTCATTAAAAATTGAAGAAAAACTAAAATCAATTTCTAAACAACTTTTTAACCTACACTATATGATATTCAATTCGAAAGTTTCATATACTTTATCGAATATTATTTTTGATAGTTGCAGTAAAATAAAATTTTCTCAGATAATTTTTACTATGTGGGCCGAGTTAAAATGGAACATTTTATTATAAACTAGCCGTCCCGGCCAGGCCCTGCACTGGCCTCTCTGAAAAACCTTTCTGTAAAGGACCGTTACTTGTGTGATTAGAAATTAGCTTATAGCCGCCATTTCCCGGGTTTAGGAAATAGACTTCTTTTCGAATTAACCCCAACAACAACCAACCAAAACTAAAACACAAAAAAAAAACATAAACGTTACACAAACGCTAACACAAAGAAAATGCAAACACAAACGCGAACAAAAAAAGCAAACAAAAAAAAACAAACTCAAATCCAAACACAAACCCAAATTACACGCTTGATGGATGTGGCTGGATTTTTAAGTTTGAAATTTTGTTTGTAAAGTACTTTCTAATCCTCATGCTCCAAAGAAAGACAAATGGAATAAGTAGATGAATAAGAAGATAATGTTTGTCAAGTACTTTCAAGTGTCTTCATAGCAAGCACAGCAAAGATACAGACCTTCATGAATAGATGCCTTAGACAGATATTGAAACTGAGATGGCAGGACAAAGTGCCAAACTTGGAACTATGGAGGAAAGCTAGGCAGGAGCCTATGGGTGTGCAAATAAGAAGGAGGAAGTGGCGCTGGGTGGGTCACACACTGCGAAAGGCTCACACAAATGTTACACGCCAAGCTCTTGAGTGGAACCCCCAGGGAAAGCGGAAGAGAGGGCGCCCAAGACAGACCTGGAGGCGGAGTCTTCTTGAAGAACTGAAGCCAACATGGATGTCTTAGGAGATGTCAAAATTAATAGCCGAGGATAGGTAGAAATGGAAGGAAATTGTGGAAGCCCTATGCTCCATAAGGAGCAAAGAGGACTAAGTAAGTCAAGTACTTTCACAAATCAACCAGATTTTTGTTTTAAAATTGACAAATTGACAGGGATAGACTAAGAGTTAGAAAAATAGACCTTTACTGTAGTCAAATTGTCTTAAATATGAAATATAACTTATCTAATCTTGATGTTACCTGTATCACAATCCATCCCCCACCGTCAGTCTCGGTGTCACACAAAACTTTGTGCCCATTGTCCAGCCTGACGACTGTACGCCCCGGCACTTGGCTGTATCTGTTCCCTTTACGACATTCATACTGTTGGAGAATGATTCGAAACTTAAAGACAAACTTAATCTAGTATCCATTACTTCAACAACATCCATCAATACACATTCACCACGTAACTAACCATCCATCCACACATCTACACATCAATCCAGCCATCCTTCCTTCCAGTTGTATGATTGTCCCTCCTACTTTCCGCCCATTTATAAGCCCAACCATCCGTCCAACTATCCGCCCAACAATCCGTAAACTATCTGCCCAACCATCCGTCAAAACATCCTTCCAACCACCCGTCCAAGCATAAATCCAAACGCCTTTACGTCCCAAAATGTATGATTTATATATATAGGGCCTATATTTATTTAACTCATACACTTTAATCTTCTCATTTGATTTTCAAGGGATCCAAAATTTGTAAGTCTGTTTTTATTATTCTCTAACATGCAATGTATTGGTGGTTTCCCATCTGGTAAAATGCAGCCTGTCATTGAGCTAATGCTTTTCTACGTAATTTAGAGCAAATTTATTATTCAGAAATCCAAAATTTATCAAAAACAGACACAATTTTAGGTAAGAACATATTAATGGCTGCTAAGTCTATATATATATATATATAAAGCAATGTATGTCTGTGTGTATGTGTGTTTGTGTGTGTGTTTGTCCTTTATGCATTACTACACCTCTCATCACATCGCCGTGAAACTTTGGGAAGTTGTTGAGAATATTCCTGGGGAGGTTTCTGCGAAAAAAAAAATTCAAATTCGCAGGGCGCGATTTGCTTTTCTCTATATACGGTATTTAAAAATAAAAAGTCGATTTTCGTTTGACATCGTGCATCCGATAGTCTTGAGACTTTGGGGAGTTTATTATAACACTCTAGGGAAGGGTTCTGCAAAACAAAAATTAATTTAGCAAGGGCGGCGCCACGGGAGGGTGCGATTTTCCTCTATATATGGTATATAAAAATAATAAAAGTGAATTGCAGTGACACCATTCATCCGATAGGCATGCAACTTTGGGGAGTTCATTATAAAACTCTTGGGAAGGGTTCTGTAAAAAATCATTTTTAATTATTTCGCAAGGGCGGCGCCACGGGAGCGTGCGATTTTTCTCTATATACGGTATATAAAAATAAGAGTCGATTTTGGTGTGACACCGTTATCCGATAACCATGAGACTTTGGGGGAGTTGATTAGAACAATTCAGGGAAGGGTTCTGTAAAAAAAAACCTTTATTAATTTCGCAAGGGCGGCGCCACGGGCGGCTGCGATTTTTCTCTATATACGGTTTATACAATTTCGTTGTTTTTTTTTCGTTTTCACACCGTTCATCCGTGTACCATGAAACTTTGGGGAGATGATTAGATCACTCAATGGTAGGGTTCTGTAAAAATATTGTTTAATATTGCAAGGGCGGCGCACCACCGGGGGGGGGGGGGAAGCGATTTTTTTTCTCAATATACGGTATATAAAAAATAAAACTCGGATGCGGTTCATCCGAGTACGATGAAACTTTAGGAAGTAGATGAGAATACTCCCGAGAATATTTCTGCGAAAAAGAAAACTAAAGTTTCTTACGGGCGGCGCCATATAGGGTACAACTTTCGTCAATACACGGTTTGGCGCCCAGAGTTTTAGAGCGACTAAGTTGGCACTTGGCATCCGTTAATCGAGCGTCCTGTATAGCGAGTAAGGGGTACTACTATATTCAGCGGTAAAACTACAACAGGCTTCTAAAAATAACTTTGTAACGCGAGGAAATCCTGTACAGTTTCGTCACCTTGCGAAAGATGAAAAAAAAACTTTTTGAATATGAGGAGCCTACTGTAGAGTTTCGTCACTTTGCGAATGATGCAATAAGCATCTACTATTAGACAATCCAGTCAGAAATTGAGATCGAGCATCTAATAATAGACCATTAGTAATGCTAGCATATTGCATCAGTCACACTGATAATTAAAACATGTCAAATACTTTTTTACGTGTTAAAGAAAAAAAGCCTGTTCATTTGTGGCACTTTAGCGAATGATGAAATCTGCATCATTATTAACAGGACGCTATTTGGCACGATGGCGCCTATTACTTTTAAGGAGCCAGGGGTCGTACGCCGCGCCTATGCGGTAGTGTAATCGGGGGGGGGGGGGGGGTGTGGGGGCCCTGAGAGCGCCCCTGTACGTCTCTGACACATGGGCGGTCACCGAAGTATGTTCTAACATATTATTTCGGTGAGTGATTAATGTACACTCAATGTTTACATGCGGTAGTGTAGGTGAACCTGTGTCCCAATATTTATCATTTAAGCGCAGGCATTGTTTACATTTAAATAACTCACTTTTAGAAAAGACGGTCACGCGTCTAAGAACATATGATTGGTAACGCGTTGGTGAAATCTTTCTAATACATTTCGTCATACTTTCTTCTATCCCCGCGGCAACGCGCGGGGGACGGGTACGCTAGTATATATATACAATTTAATAGCTTTCAATATGAAATAATATTATTCAAATAAAAACATACACATGTTTCGAACAAAAAATATTTAGGTATTTTAACTAGCTCTGCAAGAATGATATATATAATCCTACACAAATATCATAAAATTGACAATAAAATGTCATTGGCTCTTTGCAAACTTAGTAATTTTGTAAATTGTATCTTTTGGCTCTTCCGTCACACAAATTTGCGGACCCCTTCGCTATGCTAATCAACTCATTCACTTAAATCTTGTCCCTTGATTCTCAAGTTTTTTTTTGTTTTTTGTTTTTTTCATATATTTTTTGTTTATTAATTTAACCAAGCTGCCAGTTTATTCATCCTCCTTAGAGCGAAGACGGGCATTTGGATTTGTCACTTTAATAGCTAGTTGCTGGGCACGCTCAACAATATCTTTACGCTTCCTACTTGAGACAGTGTGTGCAATTTCAGCAGAGAAAGTGCGGTTTGCACCAACAATACTTCCAGCTCCCTAATTTTATGAACCAATACTTTTAAAGCAATCAGGACAGAGGTGCTTGCATTTCTTCCAGGTACCATAACCAATGTTTGGCATTTTATATTGACCCTTGAACCTCCTCCTTACTCTGTTGTCAATACCCTTGGGTTTACGCCAGTTTGCCTTGACCTTGCCATATCTGTCAGATTGGCGTCTAATAAATTTCTTATTCCTCTTCTTTACAATCTGAGTTTTGATGAGAAGTCTGATCGCCATTTTTTGGTGACCTGTTTCAATAATCTAAACAAGAAAGCTCTAAAACAACGACATCTACAGATAATAAAGTCTAATCTTAGTACAGGAGAAAAAAACCATTTAGCCGTTGACAAGATTTTCTTTAGGAGCCCCTATCAACAACGTTAATTTTCACCCCATATATATATATATATATATATATATATATACATATATATATATACATATATATATATATATATATATATATATATATATATATATATATATATATATATATATATATATATATATATACATATATATATATATATATATAAACTTTCTAATGATTATTTCTAGATTTAAGTCTAAGCTATTGTTAAATCATTCAACAATTTTAGGTCTCTATTACAGCTGTTCAGAGTTATCGGTCCTGGTTTACACAGCCGGTGTCACGAGTGACCTTTCTTGATGGTACAACTCGCTACCAAAGGTAATGTCTAAACGGGCTTTCCCGTTTGCCTGTTGTTCAAATTTTGTGCATGTCTGGAAAAGGGATCCCTTCTTACCGATCGCCTTGTAAGTTATAATTGGAGTAGTTGGTTGAAGGGGGAAGGGGGATTGGGAGAGGGAGAGAATCAGTAAGCCACTATTTAAACTCTACGAAAGTAACAAGTCATAATAGCAGGTAATCAATATTCAACAATAAAGACACGTTTAAATCTCAAAGCCATGAATTCAAAAGTGGATATGGGCTCTCAACCTTGGCCGGATTAGTCGGTCGATTCTTCAATCAATTGATAAAGCGGTCGATTGAACAGTGGTTCGTTCATGGCTATCTTCGATTCGCCTTCTACCTCTGAGCTTTAAATTTTGTTTAGCTTGCATTCCGCATAAATTACACGCTATTTAAAAATAAATGCTTTGGTCTGTTGAACCTGTATCTTTACTCTGTAAAAAGATTTTGAAACAACAAAAGAAAATATACTGCTTGATGTGCTCCGATGAATGGCGTGTTCAGTTCATGTTTAAAGCTATGATAGATAGTGTCATACTCTGCACCTAAGGCTGTCAGCACGTCCTTGAAAGGATGAACGTTTTTCTAGTGTAGTTTTTATGTTGAAGTTTTAAATTTTGATTGTAGGAAACCCTGGGTAAAAGCAAGTCAATGCGTGGGTCAGTGTGAGGTGTGAGTTAGTGTGAGGTGTGGGTCAGTGTTGTGTGGGTCAGTGTGAGGTGTGAGTTAGTGTGAGGTGTGGGTCAGTGTAAGGTGTGGGTAAGTGTGAGACGTGGGTCAGTGTGAGGTGTGGGTCAGTGTGAGGTGTGGGTCAGTGTGAGGTGTGGGTCAGTGTGAGGTGTGGGTCAGTGTGAGGTGTGAGGTGTGGGTCAATGTGGGGTGTGGGTCAGTGTGAGACGTGGGTCAGTGTGAGGTGTGAGGTGTGGGTCAGTGTGAGGTGTGGGTCAGTGTGAGGTGTGGGTCAGTGTTGTGTGGGTCAGTGTGAGGTGTGGGTCAGTGAAAGGTGTGGGTAAGTGTGAGACGTGGGTCAGTGTAAGGTGTGGGTCAGTGTGAGGTGTGGGTCAGTGTGAGATGTGGGTCAGTGTGAGGTGTGGGTCAGTGTGAGGTGTGAGGTGTGGGTCAGTGTGAGGTGTGGGTCAGTGTGAGGTGTGGGTCAGTGTTGTGTGGGTCAGTGTGAGGTGTGGGTCAGTGTAAGGTGTGGGTAAGTGTGAGACGTGGGTCAGTGTAAGGTGTGGGTCAGTGTGGGGTGTGAGGTGTGGGTCAGTGTGAGGTGTGAGGTGTGGGTCAGTGTGAGGTGTGGGTCAGTGTAAGGTGTGAGGTGTGGGTCAGTGTGAGGTGTGGGTCAGTGTGAGGTGTGGGTCAGTGTTGTGTGGGTCAGTGTGAGGTGTGAGGTGTGGGTCAGTGTGAGGTGTGGGTCAGTGTGAGGTGTGGGTCAGTGTTGTGTGGGTCAGTGTGAGGTGTGGGTCAGTGTAAGGTGTGAGGTGTGGGTCAGTGTGAGGTGTGGGTCAGTGTGAGGTGTGGGTCAGTGTTGTGTGGGTCAGTGTGAGGTGTGGGTCAGTGTAAGGTGTGGGTAAGTGTGAGACGTGGGTCAGTGTAAGGTGTGGGTCAGTGTGAGGTGTGGGTCAGTGTGAGGTGTGGGTCAGTGTAAGGTGTGGGTAAATGTGAGACGTGGGTCAGTGTAAGGTGTGGGTCAGTGTGGGGTGTGAGGTGTGGGTCAGTGTGAGGTGTGAGGTGTGGGTCAGTGTGAGGTGTGAGGTGTGGGTCAGTGTGAGGTGTGGGTCAGTGTAAGGTGTGAGGTGTGGGTCAGTGTGAGGTGTGGGTCAGTGTGAGGTGTGGGTCAGTGTGAGGTGTGGGTCAGTGTTGTGTGGGTCAGTGTGAGGTGTGAGGTGTGTGTCAGTGTGAGGTGTGGGTCAGTGTGAGGTGTGGGTCAGTGTTGTGTGGGTCAGTGTGAGGTGTGGGTCAGTGTAAGGTGTGAGGTGTGGGTCAGTGTGAGGTGTGGGTCAGTGTGAGGTGTGGGTCAGTGTTGTGTGGGTCAGTGTGAGGTGTGGGTCAGTGTAAGGTGTGGGTAAGTGTGAGACGTGGGTCAGTGTAAGGTGTGGGTCAGTGTGAGGTGTGGGTCAGTGTGAGGTGTGGGTCAGTGTGAGGTGTGGGTCAGTGTAAGGTGTGGGTCAGTGTGAGACGTGGGTCAGTGTAAGGTGTGGGTCAGTGTGAGGTGTGGGTCAGTGTGAGATGTGGGTCAGTGTGAGGTGTGGGTCAGTGTGAGATGTGGGTCAGTGTGAGGTGTGGGTCAGTGTGTGGTGTGGGTCAGTGTGAGGTGTGGGTCAGTGTGAGGTGTGGGTCAGTGTGAGGTGTGGGTCAGTGTGAGGTGTGGGTCAGTGTGAGATGTGGGTCAGTGTGAGGTGTGGGTCAGTGTGAAGTGTGGTGTGGGTCAGTGTGGGGGTGGGTCAGTGTGAGGTGTGGGTCAGTGTGAGGTGTGGGTCAGTGTGAGATGTGGGTCAGTGTGAGGAGTGGGTCAGTGTGTGGCGTGGGTCAGTGTGAAGTGTGGGTCATTGTGAGACGTTGGTCAGTGTGGGTCAGTGTGAGGTGAGGTGTGGGTCAGTGTGGGGTGGGTCAGTGTGAGGTGTGGGTCAGTGTTGTGTGGGTCAGTGTGAGGTGTGGGTCAGTGTGAGACATGGGTCAGTGTGAGGTGTGGGTCAGTGTGAGGTGTGGGTCAGTGTGAGGTGAGGTGTGGGTCAGTGTGGGGTGTGGGTCAGTGTGAGGTGTGGGTCAGTGTGAGGTGAGGTGTGGGTCAGTGTGAGGTGTGGGTCAGTGTGAGGTGAGGTGTGGGTCAGTGTGAGGTGTGGGTCAGTGTGAGGTGTGGGTCAGTGTGTGGTGAGGTGTGGGTCAGTGTGAGGTGTGGGTCAGTGTGAGGTGAGGTGTGGGTCAGTGTGAGGTGTGGGTCAGTGTGAGGTGTGGGTCAGTGTGAGGTGAGGTGTGGGTCAGTGTGAGGTGAGGTGTGGGTCAGTGTGGGGTGGGTCAGTGTGAGGTGTGGGTCAGTGTGTGGTGTGGGTCAGTGTGAGACATGGGTCAGTGTGAGGTGTGGGTTAGTATGAGACGTTAGTCATACCTTTTGAGACGATGGTCAGTGTGAGGTATATTAGTACCATACAAGGCGATTGGGTCAGTACGATACACGGTATGATCTGACACGGCTAAAACAGGGTAGATAATCATTAAAAATGTACCACAGTTAAAGCCAATATTTACAAAATCATGTTTACTTCCCTTGAGTCCTCAAAAGGATTTACTGCATTACAATTTGTTTCACTTCAGAAAACAGAAGCACATTTTATTTTATAAAAACGGAAGAAAACAAAAACCTAAGTTTATTTTTTGTTCTGGTCATTCATCATTCATCACAGAATCACACAGCTCGCATGAGTGTTGGTTAGACAATCATCTAGCTACAAGCACTCAAATATAACTATTCATTTAAAACTATTCAGTTTAAATCATTCAGTTAAGACCAAATACTTCGTTATAATCAAGCAGTTACAACCACTCAGTAGCAACCACTTCATTACAACCATTCTATTACATCTACACAGTTACACCAAGTTAGTAACAACCACCAAGTAACAACCCACTCCTTAGTTACAGCCAAGTCCAGCTAGTTACAGCCAACTCCGAAATCACAAACACTGAAAAGACAACAAAAACTTAATCATCTCCCTGTTGACAAACGCCGGTGGATGAAAACAGTAGCGTAGCGAGGGGGGGGGGGGAGACATATGTCCCCGGGCGCCGACCTTAGGGGGCGCCAAAATGGGTTGGAAAAATAAATTGAAAGGTTGAGGGGGCTGCACATCGAAAGTTTGAGGGGGGGGGGGGGTGCAAATCGAAATCTTGAGGGGGGGTGCAAATCGAAAAGTTTGTCCCCGGGCGCCGGGAAGGGTCGCTACGCCTCTGGATGAAGATCAGCGTTCTCGATTCCAATCGTCATCTCCCATAGATCCAACAACACGACTTTATCTTCTAAACCTTTGAACCTTTGTGAATTTATCTTCCAAACCTTTGAACCGTTCTCGTATAATCTCCATGTATTGCTGCCCTAAAGCGTCTCCCCCTATTGCATGGTTTTCATTATACTGCACGTTGAAATATGAGGGCCTCTAAGTCAGTGACGTAGGAAGGGGGTGTCATAACCCCTTCCCCCCATAGACCCCTCGGTATATATATATAAAGTTTGAGGGGGGGGGTGAAAAATCGAAAGTTTGAGTTGGGGGGGGGGGGGTGCAAATCGAAAGTTTGAAGGGGGGGGGGGTGCAAATCGAAAGTTTGAGGGGGTGGGGGTGGGGGTGCAAATCAAAAGTTTGAGGGGGGGGGGTGCAAATCGAAAGTTTGGCCCCTACACTATGGACTACCCCAGATTTTGAGACCACTTTGCGATTGGTCCGGGACGTTGGACTTGTTGTCGAAATCCTCAGATATAAATATTATTAAGAAAAAAAATGGATCAAACTATTTTTGAGGGTACCATTGAATCAGAGGTACTCAATTAGAACAAAAAATTACTAGAACTTGTCATTCCATGCCGTTTCTGTGAAATTTTATGCTTAAGAACTGACAAAGATAACGTAAAATCTATCGACACAAAAAAATTGGCCTGTCATTCAACAGTTATTTTAAAATAAAATACAAAGAAAAAGTTATTCAATTTTTAGAAGTTTTATTAAGTGCATTACACAAAACGAGAAAAAAAAAAACCCAGATTAAATACTGAAAAATCAACCAAATAATAATGTTTCAAATCTTAGAATTCATTTGTTCATTTAGATTGTGGAATAGAATCCTTCGGGCTATTGACACTTAAAAGACAACAAGAACTTGAACATCTCGCGGTTTACATACTGTGGTGGATGATAATCAAAGTTTTCTATTCCAATTGACATTTCCCACAAATCTAAGAAAACGACTTTATCTTCTAAGCCTTTGAACCTTTCTCGTATTATATGGATATACTGAGGTCCTAAAGGATCTCCTCCAACTGCATGGTTGTAATCGTAATATAAAGAAGCGATGTGAGGACCTCTAAGTCCTATCAAGACGTTGGGGTTTTCTTCAAGCAGTTTTTCTATGGCGGCTCTCAGAGATTTCATACGTAACGACAGCACAGCGAGATGGGAAGCCGTGTAGTGGAGGTAATACTGAATGATGAGAATATGTTTCTGGTTTTTTGGAAGCTTCTGTATAAAATTTGGAATCCCGGTATAATTTTCATTTCTTTGTGAGTATGTATACGCCGGTCCTTCGTGGCAAAATACATTTATGGTGAGTCCAGTCTCAGGCTTGGTGCATGTTCCTCTCAATGGGTATCCCCCTTCAGTTTTGTTACATTTTGTTAGCTCTAGAATCATATCATAGGTAAACCTGGCATTTGAGTCCCCGAAGATCCAGACGGATGTGTTTCTGAGGCATTTTAATGTCCAGTCTGTATTGATGACCCCTACGTCCTTACAGACCAGAGACTTCCAGACATTGCCAGGTGTCCAGATGCCTTTAGGCATCGCTGTTGTCCAGGTGACATTTTTATTTGACGTGTGACAGGGAGGTAGTTCTGGAAAGCTATCTGCAAAATATAAAGCAAACGACGTCTGTGATCTAGACATTCATTTTAACGGTGAATAACGACCATATATATACATACATATATATATATAATGGGCTTTAACTGAATGGGCTTCAACTGAAGCCGTAATATTTAACGCTTTGCATATTTAATGGGCAGGAAGTAATGCTCATTTTAATAACACATTGATCAACATAACAATACATGGTGTTGTATGGTGTCTTAATTATCAAGTTGGATAATCCAACGTCAAGAAAGTTTAGATTAACCCTAGTCAACTGACTTGTGAAATTAGTTGTAGGTAAATAGTCCAACAACACAACCGTAATACCTGTATTGACTGTAGATATTTTAAAATTGTGAGCAACTGTCCGTTGTGGAGGTTTCCTGTGGATGAGTTTTCAACTCGTAAAGCCGGAACAAAATTAATGTAGGAAATTTTAAATCGAATGTTTAAATGTTCCATTTATGTAGCAATTCAAGAACACATATTTTTATAATAAAATTTGCAACGTAAAAATATTTTAGAAGATAGTAAGATTATGACTGAGTTTTTAAGTTTTTTTTAAAGATAGTTGATGGCACACACAAACATGGCTATTTATCTTTTTTCTTAAAATCTTCATCTACAAAACGAAAGAAAAAACTCACCTGCAGATAGACTTAATCAGACTTCTTTCAGCTCCTGTAACGTCATGTGGCGGTGATACATCTAAATATCCACCGTGTATCCAGTCGTCACATGATAAACTGATTATATATATATATATATATATATATATATATATATACATTTGAGTGTGTTATATATATATATATATATATATATATATATATATATATATATATATATATATATATATATATATATATATATATATATATATATATACATACATAACGAGTGTATGTATGTGTAAGCTTACTGATTATTCCTCGGTCTACCACAGTAATAATTCTCATAACCAAACTTGCTGAAGTTACAGATACAATCAAATGATGGTATGTTTGGGGTTTGAAAACAAATGGTGTCCTGTTAAGTTAAAAAAATAAACACCGTTAGCATAACCATATATATATATATATATATATATATATATATATATATATATATATATATATATATATATATATATATATATATACTAGCTGCATACCCGTGCTCCGCCACGTTAAATCTTTTTTAAATGTACCAACTTGGAAATAGAACAAAACAAAAACACAACACAAACACAACACAACCACAACACAATCACAACACAACTACAACACATCCTCAGCATTAGAATCACCACCGAACAACACGCTTTCCTAGGTGTCCGCGCCCAAAGAGAGCCTTTCGAGCATTAAAAATTTAAGTCACATAAATAGATCCTACTCTATAACTTACAATAAAACAATGCGCTAAAATTAAGTGTTCGGCAAGTGGTGTTTACTTTTATGGTTGTAAGAAAACACACTGGCAATGTAATTCGAATTACCACCGAAAAACAAGCTTTCCCAGGCGTACGCGCCCAGAGAGAGCCTTTCCAGCATTCACTATAAGTTTAATTTCACCATCTGTTTTAATAACACCGAAAAAATAGTGATTTTGAGAGATCGTAGACTAATTAAAAAATAATATAATCTTTACATTTTTACTTTCTCGTATATACGAAGTATAGAGAAAGTATTGTAATCGTGCACAAAAATCTCTTGAAATTTTAACAATTTTCACCTCAGTCCTTCATCACATCCGAAGTATAGAGGACTTATTTTAATCGGGCAAAAATTATCAATCCAGATTTATCAAAATTAAGAGGTTTTATGCGTAATCCATTCTGAAAAACTGGGCTTTGCAATTCTGCCCGTATGTCTGTCTGTCTGTCTGTGTGTGTGTAAACACGATTACTTGAGTACCGTTGAGTACAGCTAGGTTGATGAAATTTCATATATAAGTATTTTATCAAAATCGTAGATCCGTATAACCTTTTGAGCGATTTCCGATAATCGGAAGTGGTACTTTTTCTACTTTGAGTTTTTCAAAAGCCTATAACTTGAGTACTATTTCAGATAGTTAAATGAAATTTCACATGTAAGTAAAAGATCTAACTTTCTACCTTCTGTTGAATTTTGAGTAATTTCCGTTGACCGGAAGTAGTAATTTACGCTACTTCCGATTTCTCAAAAAACTAATGTACATTTTTAAAGTACTTATAATATTGCGCACTATTATGTACTTTTTTAATTGGCGTTCACTTGGTGTGCAATTATTTTGTCTACAAGATTTTATTCTATTTTTAAAACTTTAAGTATTTAAAATGGATTAAAAATCATGTCTATAGCCCGAGTTTCCATCCCCTGTTCTTTTATATAAGAATATTCGAGAAAGTTTAGGGGAGATTACTCCCGGTTTATTCTATTTTAATTATGAAAATTAAAATATAATAATCAATGCGGTAGTAATAAATATAGTTTTATTTCTCCAGCATTTACCTCGCTATAGTTTCCCTTTTTAAATGTGGCGGCCATAAATCTTGTTGCCCCAATGTGAACCTGGTGGATGACAGTCCTGATGAATTCACGCGGGTAGGCGATGGCCACGTGAAGCTAAAGATTAGAAAAATAAAATTATCACAAGAATCTAGCGTGAACTATCACATTTCGAACCATTCGCCTATTTATGCTTTCGTAGCTAGCATACTTTCTGTTTGTTTTGCTAGCATAAACTTTTTTATATGATTGCTTTGGGCAGATGAGGCTCGTTAGCTGGGGACAGCCACTCTTCTAGGAGAGACAACTCCAAATTTAAACAACTGCTGCCTTGTAGTTTGTTCTTGGTTGGACAAAGGCTATGGAAGCAAATCCAAAAAGAAAAGCAGGCTGAAATCGGAGTCAATGGCCTCAATGGCGCATAACCAGTTGACACGTAACGCTTAATTGTGTTGGAGGCGTGGTCGAGTCGGCAAAAAGCTCATGGTTGATAAATTCGAACAAAGTCTCGAGTTCAAACCCACTGGCAGATAAATCTCGATCACCTACAACACTAATAATTAAGAACGAAGCAGAAGAAAATATGATTGCTGTGATTACATCGCTTTCAATATATGAGGCTCTAGCATACACATCATTTGTATTTGTAGGGCCTATATGTTTTCGCATATATTCAACGTTGAATGGCTGCTATGCTTAGTTAAGAAATAACTGTTGTTATTTCTAAATGAAAGTAGAAATGTTTAGTAAATTATTTAAAAAATTTGGTATGCTTCTTTATAAGCATTTATGTAGTTCACTGTGTTTTATTTTGGTGTGGAGTGACCCACCACTTCTAAAGTGATTTAGTTCAAACTGTATCTGGTGACAATGCAAAAATATGTATTTTAAAAATCAAATTTGACCTTTGGTTAGTCAACAGCATTAAATTAAAAATTATTAAATTAATTTATAAAGATTGAATATTAGTGATCACTCTATCAGCTATTGGTAGGAGAGTCAATCACTGACAAAAAAGAAATGGCAAGCTACTTAACAGCGGGGCAGAGTGGCCTTGCGGTAGAGAGCTATCCTGCTAACCAGAAAGACTCGAGTTTAAATCCGGGTTCTAGTCCGTAGAATGGTCCCGAGTCCACCAAGCACTGATGGGTACCTAACTCAAGTTAAGGAAAGTAAAGGCATATTGCTAACCACACTATCCCTTCAGATGCCGATGTCAAGAAGCATATAAACTCTAATTCATCTGCCCAATGCAACGATAGGGCTAAAGAGGAAGTTTTAAGCTTGTGATCTCGTTTTAATTCAAATATTTATACTCGTAGCGATATACTGAAAAGCTTTTAAAATAAACCGGGAAAGATCTCCCCAAAACTTTCTTGAATATTCTTATATGAAAAAACAGGGGATGGGAACTCGGGCTATAGACATGATTTTTAATCCATTTTAAATACTTAAAGTTTTAAAAATAGAATAAAATCTCGTAGACAAAAAATGCACACCAAGTGAACGCCAAATAAAAAAGTGCATAATAGTGCGCAATATTATTAGTACTTTAAAAATTTACATTAGTTTTTTGAGAAATCGGAAGTAGCGTAAAATACTACTTCCGCTGAACGGAAATTACTCAAAATTTAACAGAAGGTAGAGAATTAGATCTTTTACTTACGTGTGAAATTGCATTTATCTATCTAAAATAGTACTCAAGTTATAGGCTTTTGAAAATTTCAAAGTAGAAAAAGTACCACTTCCGTTTATTGGAAATCGCTCAAAAGTTGATACGGATCTACGATTTTGATAAAATACTTATATATGAAATTTCATCAACCTAGCTGTAACGGTACTCAAGTAATCGTGTTTACACACAGACACACAGACACACACAGACACACAGATATACGGACAAGATTGCAAAATTATGCTTTTCCGTATCAGTGATTACAATACTTTCTCTATACTTCGTATATACGAGAAAGTAAAAACAAGTATAAATAAACCGGGAGTGATCTCCCCTAAACTTTCTCGAATATTCTTATATAAAATAATAGGGGATGGGAACTCGGGCTATTGGGCTTGTAAGTTGTTAAAGTAGCTTACCAAGTTCTCGCTCCGGTAGTTGCCAGCTGGCGTTTTTTTGTTTTTTCAAACCAAATGTGAATATTTTTTATTTATTTTTTTTTAAGTTATGAAATCTACTTTCGTTTTTGGAATAAAAAAAACTCCGACAATAAGTTGTTTTAAGTAAATTAAGTTTAAAATAACACACACACACAAATATATTATATTTTATATAGATCTAGATAGATCTAGAATACAACCTGTATAATAATAATACATCTATAATCTATATAAAATATGATATTTATAGGCCTAAAAGATTTCAATCGTAAATCTGAAATCAAGCCTAATTTAATTAATAAATATATATAGCCTAGATCTAGAGTCTAGATTTCTAGATCTAGAATTCTATATCTAGATCTATGACTTAAAAAAAAACCCTCTTGAAAATTTCGACTTAGACAGTAACATACGACATACAGGATTTATTTTTAATTTATAGACTCAAGAGTAGTCTAGAGATCTAGATTCTAGATCTAGTTTCTTTTATTTTATAGTGTAGTTGAGTGGAATTAATTACTAAATAGGCTATTTACTTTAAGACAGGTAGACTAGAATATGTTCAATATCAATTTATATATAGAATCTAGATTATTCTAGATCTAGCGAAGTTTAGTGTAGTCTTGTTGTAGAACTTAAGAACTAAATCTAGAGTGTAGGCAACTGTAGTAATTTAGATCTAGAATCTAGTACTGTGTGACGTCATTTTAGGGGGTGGGGGTCTGGCTTTTTTGTGACAATGTGTAGGGGGAGGGGGGGGGGAGGTAAAAATTGTCAAAAAAATGCGTGACGTCATTTATAGATGACCCCCATGGAGAAGATCCACACAGAAACAGTTTAAGGAAATGGGCCTAACATTCAAACAGGTAGAGGTACCAACATGATTTTAGAGATTATGTAGATATAGATATACATATATATATATATATAGGGGGAGGGGTAGAGAGAGAGAGAGGGTTCATCTGTAAATCGCATCACACATTTTATGATGATTTTTACCTCCCCCTCATAAAGGAGGGCAGTAAAAAGAAGAATGTATGATAGCTGGGTAATCCTAATTTATATAATAAAATTATTGTGGTAAATAAAAGTCAACATATCTAGCCTAACAAAATGCCATGAATTTAAAATATATATTATGACTTAGAGAAAGTTTGGTGAAATGGAAATATCTGCAAATTTGATTTATTGATGATGTGTAACTTGTTTATATTATTCCTTTGGAGCTGATATTAATAAAAAGTTAATGAAATTATAGAGTTTTATCCAATTGATGTTTCTAAAGCCTTGCATGAACTTAATTTAAATATATTTAGCTGCCCAGGCAAAGAACCCAATGAATTTTCCAGAATTGGCTTGTCGTTTGACTGATGGTAACAAAGAGAATCACCCAGGATCTTCGCTGATAAGAAAATCTGAAGACATACCTTATTCTTCTATATCTAAAAGTGATTTGTCTAATGAAAATATTTATTCAGTGACAATTGCAAAAGATATTTTACCATTATTTCAAACATCATCTTCTGAAATGTTGTTTTCTATCTCTAAACCTTCCACAATTTCTTCAAGTTTCAAGAGATATTTTAACATCATTGCCTACTTCCCACAGTTCTTATGTTCAAAATTTGCAATTTTCTGAGAAACAAAGTAATAATAAATTTGTACCCAGTATTTTAGTTTCAGCTCCTTTAAAATTTAATAAACCAATCAATTTCAAAATTAAATGTTTCTTATCCCATATGAAAGTAGTCTGTTTTATTTAAGAAAAATCACCTTTAAAAAAATTTAATGTTTGAATGTCAATAAATTGTTGACATGGACTGGTTTGCGGGTAAGCTTTTATACTTAGTGTACAATAAAGATTCAGTTTTGATGTCAATATAGTTGCTTCTGAAAGAATTAAACTATAAACAATAGCATTTATATTAATATCTCAATGGCAGTTCAGTATACTTTCATCATTGTTTTCAAATAACAAAACAGAACTACAGTTTTAAAATTGAAAAAAAAAAAATGAAAATAATTTCATAAATGGATGGTTTTTTAATTACTTAAAACAGAAGATGCATCAATACAGCATTACAATGTATATGATTAATATTTCTTTTCATGGACAATCATCATTTAAATTCTTCATTAAAAGTTAAATTCAGCTTCCTTGTGTCTAAAAATCCACATCCATGCTGTTCCATTTACCTAGAAATTAAATAAATAATATTTTTAACAACTTTCTGTAATATGAAAAAATTAATCATTGATTAAAACAGACAGCCAATATAGCAGTTGAATTAAAATTCACCTGTTTCTGTGACATTTGCATGTAAAATTAGAGTGTTCAGAGGTATATACCCAGCCACCTTTAATTTCCCTATCTTGAGCCAGGTACTCATGAGAGCTGGTACTCATGAGACTTAGGACATCATACCAGGACTAAAACCAGGGATCTGAACTCTTATCTTTTAGGATAGAAATGTGAAAGCTACTGTCTGACAGTCCCACTATCAAGCCATACATATTAATACTTACAGTATATAATCTTAGTAGCAACATATTCTTTAAGAATTAGAACACTGAATCGATTTCAAACTTGGGCTTAAGCTGAAAAATGGCTTATTATAAAAAAAAAATTCAGCTCACCTTTAGTTCAAGATCAGCACCAATAGCCACAGTAAAGTGTGAGAAAATTGCTTGCCAAGTACCTAGGGAATTTAAATATAATAAATTATTAAGTTTATCCATATATTATATTAAAATAATTATTTAACTAATGAGATATTAATATATATATATATATATATATATATATATATATATATATATATATATATATATATATATATATATATATATATATTTATATTTATAAAAGGTTTAATTTATTGTAAAGGTTCAGTTTTCTATCTACTTAGCTTGTCTTAAAAACTAAAATATCTGGTTTACAGTTAACAATATCTTAACTATTACAAAACTATTAGTTTCATTTTCATTACTTGTAACTAAAAATTGTAGTCAATAGATCTAAAACTTAATTCTATTAACAGCTAACTGTAACCATACCCTGTAATTCATTAATAATTAGGCTTAGGCCTATACTAAAAGGCCGAAAGTTATCAATTGTAGATTTTATAGTCCCTGGTCTAGACTAACAAGACTAGCCTACAAGTCTAATAGTACTAATACACATGATCTAGTTTATAAGTTTACTACTAGGCAACTTGCTAGAAGACTAGTACTTAACCAAACTTTAACTTGCTAAAAATAAAAGGGCCTAATACAATAATAGATGGCCTAGTAATACTTTTTTTTTTACTGTGCTACTTACACTGCTTTTGGTACTATTACTATGACTAACTAACTACTAACTAAACTCTATTGTAGCTTGATGGAGATCTATCATCTTGCTCTTCTAGTAGTCTACACTACTTACTACTTAGAAAAGTAGTAGCACTACTGTAACAATTTCAAACTAAATTTAATCTATATATTACTAGATCTACTCATTGCAAGACTGTAGTCTGATAAGTCTGTAATCCCTAAATGTATCTAGACCTAGATTCTAGTCTAACTTAGTTTCAGTCTAGTTATTAGTACCTACACTCTACAATAGTCTACAGGACTCTACACTACACTCTACTACTACTCTAATCACTCTACTGGCTACTGATCTAGATCTAGTAAATAGCTAGAGTAGATCTAGTCTAGATTCTAGATATAAAAAAATTAATTTAAAATTAAAAACAGGTTAGCCTTACTAGGCATTACTAGCTCTTCTTACTAAACTTAACTAGGGTAGGTTTTACCTAAACTAGATCTAATCTAGATCTAGAATCTATCTAGATCTACTAGATTCTCTAGATCTAGATTTTAGATCTAGGGCCTACCATACTACCATCTGCAACTAGAATCTAGATCTAGATCTATTCTACTATCTCTATCTAGATCTAGATCTAGTAATACTATCTATCTAGCCATCTAAATCTACAAGCTATTTCTAATAACTAATAGATCTAGATCTATATCTATATGTAACGAGACTATTTGCCTGTAGTGCCAAATGTTAACGAGTTCTGCTCGACAACGCCAAATGTTACCGAGTCTAACCACTCATTCTACACAACATCGACCACAGTATAGATACTCGAAGATGCAGGTTCGCTATTGATCCTTTTATTACATGAATCAAAGAAATGCTTCACAATAATATAATGAATCAAAAGGAATGCTTCACAATAATAGTCTGAATCAACTGACCCCCAACAGTCCTCACTAGTCTTCACATAACTGAATGCACATGTCTATCGTCCTTCTTAACACAATACGGCTAACCCGTTCAATAACCAACTTGATACTGCCACACTGACTGACTGATCGAGAGAGAGCGAGAGAGAGAGAGAGCGAGCTCAGCCGTCGCCTTCCTATATATCCCCTTCGTATTCGTAATCGTATTCGGTTCTATCATAATCGTAATCGTAGTCGATTCTAATCGTTGCATCAGAATGTTAATTACGCCGCTTCTGTCGTACAGTCCGATTTAATAAGCCATCTGCATCCTGTCACATCAAAGTTGACAGACCGTATTGCGTTCTTATTGTATCGCTTCCCAAGATACTACGCCTTGGCTTTCTGATCGTTATCAGCCAACACCTGTGTTATTGCATCAGTCGTGTCAAAGTTGACAGCGCTGTACTGCGTCCTTCTGTCTCTGGTAACTTCCCCTAGTTACATCCACCCCTGCCTTTTTTTGTGTGTTATCAACCACAAACAACGCTTGGCAGGCGCAGTCCTTCAAAGTCAATCGCACCACCGTAAAAAAAATATTTATTGTTCCACTCACTGTCAATGTCGTCACATTCGTATAAGATTGACCGTTATCCCTATTTCACATATCAAATGTGTCTACATCATCTTCCTCAGACACAAAAGAGTTCTAGAATTCACATTCACCTTTTTTCGTTTGGTGCCTTCACCAGTTCACTTTTATGACTTTTTGAACAGTCTGTTCTCATACCAGCGCGACCATGAAAGAATTGATGGTTGCTGACAAAAAATTTCGTATTTTTTCTGTTTCTCAAACTTCTCCGCGGACCACTTATCTGATGGTCTACTGTCTCTCTGCTTCTGGGAGGAACGGGATCCTCTTCGTTGCCGTTATCCTCCACTTGTGTATCGCTGTTGTTCTGTTGATGGTGACATGGTTCCGGGATGGGTATGTGAATTTCCGTTATAGTTTCCGGTTCCCTAATTGTCTTGGGTTTCCTTGTGTGTAACTGCTCTTCTTGACTATGACAATATTTCTTTAATTGAGCAATATTCGCCCACCGATCCGGTTTGGTGTGATCGATGGGTCTTATCTTAAAGGGGCCACCTGCTACTTTAGGCATCTCCACGACTTGCCATATCTCCTGTCCCCAGAGGTCGTGGATTTTGTTTCTGCCTAACGGGTGGCTACGCAGTAATACCCTGTCGTTCAGTTTGAGTGGCGGGTCCTTTGTCTGTACCGGCGGTTCCCTTCGCCGTGCTTCATGTTCTAGTCTTTCCTGTACTACCCTGTACATTTCTCTAATTCGTCTCATATGTTCATTCACATATTCCAGTGCAGTGTATGAGCCAGTCATACTCTCCTTTTTTCCTAGGAACAAGTCAAGAGGGAGTCGAGCCTCCCGTCCGAACAGCAACATGTGTGGCGAAAAGCCGGTTGTGGCATGGGGGTGCAGTTGTATAGATATACCAACTCTGGGAGAAAATCAGGCCAACGTTTTTTCTGTTCAGGTTCTAGGGTACGCAGCAAATCATGCATGCTGCGGTTGAACCGCTCGCACTGTCCGTTTCCTTTCGGATTAAATGTGGTTGTTCTAGATTTGTTGATCCCGTAGTGGCTGCACAGTTGGTTAATTACTTCTGACTCGAAGGCCCTTCCTTGGTCAGAGTGTAATTGTCTTGGTATGCCATATTTGATGAACCAATGTTCTATTAAGACCTTTGCCACTGTTTTGGCAGTCTGATCTCGTGTGGGCACCGCCACAGTCCATTTGGTGAATACATCAGTCATTACCAACACATGTTCCGTCCCATCCGATGATTGCTCCAACGACGTAAAGTCCATAGCCACAATCTCTAGTGGTTTTGTCGCTAGTAGGTGTCCTGATGGCTGTCTCATTTTGACAACTGGCATTTTCGCATGCTGACACCTCACACAAGCCTCACAATGGCGTTTGACCTCCATTTCCATATTGGGCCAGTAACACCTTCGTCGTAATATTTTGTGCGTCCTGTCCTGACCCTGGTGTCCTGCCCTGTCATGTGCCAACCTTAGCACTTCTTCTCGTAATTGTCCAGGCACCACCACCTGGTGTATTGTCCCATCAATTTGGTCATGAATTCTCCGCATGAGAACACCATCCTTTATACTGAGACGGTCCCACTGACTCAGTATTTTCTTTGTTTCTCGACCAAATTGTTCTCTTTCCCTTCTTCCTGGGAATTTTTGTTCCTGGACGTGTTTCAACAGCGGCTGTAAGCCACTATCCGTTCTCTGGGCATCTCTTATCTCTTTGTGATTAAGGCAATTAAAATCACTAATGTCCATATGTCCGGGCTCTGTGGATATGTGCTCCACCCCGGTCTGCCCGTTTTGCATCACTTGCACCCCGTGAGGGATATCTGTTGACGCTCTGACCTCACATATTCCTGTCAGCGTTTCTTCCTCATCGCCCGGTCTCTCGTACGGATTCCTTGATAAAGCGTCCGCATTGCCATTGGACCGCCCCGGGCGATATTTTATCTCCAGGTCAAAGAGTGCCAATTCTGCTGCCCATCGCTGTTCGATGGATCCCAACTTTGCTGTCTTTAGGTGACTCAAGGGGTTATTGTCAGTGTATACCACACATTTAGCACCTAATAGATAGTCCCTGAATTTTTCAGTCACAGCCCATTTTAATGTCAAAAGTTCTAGTTTCATGGCGCTGTAATTTGTCATGTTCTTCTCTGATTCCTTCAGAGCTCGACTGGCATACGCAATAACCCTGAAACCTTGCTTTTGTTGTTGTGATAGCACAGCTCCCAGACCTTTAGAGCTGGCGTCAATTTCTAGCCGAAATGGTTTGTCAAAGTCCGCGTATCCTAATATCGGCGTCTCTGTCAAAGCCTTTTTCAAGAGCTTAAACGAGTTCAGGCATTCATCAGTCCATAATTCACCTATCAGTTGTGTTTTACCTTTCTTTTTCTCCTTACTGTGTTTCTTTGTCATTTTGTTTACCAAGTCATGCAACGGTGCGGCAATTTTTGCAAAACCAGGTACAAATTTTCTATAATAGGAAGCAAAGCCCAAGAATGATCTGACCTCTACCGTGGTTGTTGGCTGCTTCCATTCTTTAACAGCTGCAATTTTATCTGGGTCAGTGGCGATGCCATCCGACGAAATCACATAACCCAAAAAACGTACCGATTTCAGACCGAAGCAGCATTTGTCTGGGTTCAGCTTTACTCCTATGTCTCTAAGACGGAGAAACACTTGTTCTAATCTTTTTAGATGGTCCTCCCAAGTTTTTGAGTAAACTAGTATATCATCCAAGTACACCAACATTATTTGAAATAGAAAGTCACTCATAGCACTCTGCATTACTCGCTGGAATGTAGCAGGCGCATTAGTTAGACCAAACGGCATACGGGTCCACTCGTACAGTCCCAGTGGAGAAATAAATGCAGTCTTATGTTGATCGTTGGGGTGCATGGCCGCTTGGTGGTAGCCACTAGCCAAATCCAAGGTAGAAAAAAATCTTGCTCCCCCCAACGCATCAAGACATTCATCAATACGAGGCAAGGGGAATGCATCCCTTCTTGTGATATTGTTCAATTTCCGGTAATCACAACAGTCTTATCTCCCCTGACTTCTTTTTTACCACTACTATCGGTGCCGCATACGGGCTCGTGCTGGTTGTAATAATTCCCTTTTTTAGTAGATCGTTCAGGTGTGCTTTCACCGCAGAGTAGTGACTTGGTGGTAATCTTCGATAAGGTTGCGCCACCGGCTTGTCTTGTAGTAAGGGTATCTGGTGTTTTATTACTTCCGTGTAACCCAAATCACCCTCGTACGAGGCAAATATATCCCTGTACTTATTCAGCAATTCATTTAGTTTTGGGTCCTCAGTTTCCGGGAATGTATATGATCGGCCATCCTCTTTCTTCACCTCGGCCGTCACATTGACCGACCTAATTGTTACTTCATTACTGCTGGTATTGCTCAGTTCGATGCACTGTGCCGACCTTAGTACCTCGACGTTCTGTGGTACTCCTACCAGAGTATTAGGCGGTATAAAAATTTCCTCATCCAAAACATTTGCCACTAATCCTTGAACTAGTCCCTTCTCCGCTGATGTGTATGTCCGCAGTAACACGACGCCTGCCCTCAGTGCGGCGCCACATGGTTCTATCATCACATCACCATTCACGCTTCTATCACCAATTTGTAATGTGATTGCCTTGACCGTGTTTGCCGGGACTGATATCCTTCCTCTGGTCTTGGCAAACCTGGCCAACTTGGATCCCCGACCTGGTGTGGTCGATCCGACAATATTTGTAAGAAATTCTGGCAACTGGCCAAGAATATTCATGCCCAACAGGCAAGGTATATTTGACACATTTGTCTCTAGGTTGTGTTTCGTAACGAACACCCCAACCTGCTTCAACCTATGTCCCGCCACCACGACATCCGCCAGAAAATAACCACAGTATGGAATGGTTAGTCCATTAGCTGCCGTCAGGCGCATGCATGTGTCAGACCTCAACCTATGGTCTTTTCCTTTCATCCATTTGGTGTAAAAATTTTCCGTAATTGTCGTCACCTGGGAGCCTGTATCCACAATTGCCTTCACCGCGATGTCCCCAATCGTAATCACCATTTCGGGACAGACTCCCTTCATTTTGTTTCTTGGGCCATAACCTCGCCCCTCTGTAGCCTGACCCTGCCTTACAGAGGACGATCGTTTCACCGGACAGTACCGTGCCATATGTCCGGGTTGTGAACAGGACAAGCAAATTGGTCGACCGTCAGCCGTCCACCGGAGCGATGGACCGGCGGGTCGCGGCCGTCCAACCTGTCTCTGTTTTGTCCCGTTCTTTTCCTGATTCTCAGCTGTTGACCTGCTTTCTAACCTCTCCAATCGTTGGTCAACCTTATCCAGGTGGGCCAACAGTCGAGCCATCATGGTTTCCACCGTGCCGGTCCCTGTGGGTGGGGATTGTCTCTGTTCCGGCACAGAGACTTTGTCCACCGAACAGTTCGATTGGTCCTCATCCTCGGACCTGCGGATCGCTGAGTTCCTGACCTGAAGGAAGGTCAACTGCGGGTCTTTGTGGACCTCCTCTTTCAACTCTCTCCTTAAGATCGGGGTTGCTAGCCCCTCGATGAAATGGTCCCTCAGTAGGCGTACATCAATGTCAGGTGTTTTGCCCTTTACCGAATCAAAGGCCCTGTTCATTCGGTGTGAATACTCCATCACACTCTCCGCCATTCTCTGCTTTAAGCCTACGAACTCCGATAGCAGTTGCGATCCCGACCGTCTCTCCCCAAAGGTCTCCATAATTAAATCCAGCACCTTATCTGGATCTGATTGGATGGTTTTATCGTGGCATTTGACCTCTGCCCTAACCGTCTCTCCTATACTGCCCATCAGCAGTCTTAATCTTTCCTCTGGTGACATGTGTCTCGAGGCCCAGGCCGCTTTGACCTCCTCACTGAACCTGTTGGTTAAAGCTGGATCACCGTCCCCGTAAAATTTTTTAATGTGGGACTCTCTGGGCAGGACCACAATATGGGTCTGCTTCTCGTCCAGAGTAGACATTTTATTCCTTGAGTAAAAAAACAAAAAAGAGTTCTTTCTTACCGTGTGTGTATGAAAAATTTTCCTCGTTCCTCAATTTTCACTGTTCCTGAATGTCCGAATTCACACACACACGAAACACAGTTATGAACAAGGTTGACTATGGGTGCCTCAAGCGGCAGGTCTCGTTGAATTCATCCTGTCCGCAGCGCCAAATGTAACGAGACTATTTGCCTGTAGTGCCAAATGTTAACGAGTTCTGCTCGACAACGCCAAATGTTACCGAGTCTAACCACTCATTCTACACAACATCGACCACAGTATAGATACTAGAAGATGCAGGTTCGCTATTGATCCTTTTATTACATGAATCAAAGAAATGCTTCACAATAATATAATGAATCAAAAGGAATGCTTCACAATAATAGTCTGAATCAACTGACCCCCAACAGTCCTCACTAGTCTTCACATAACTGAATGCACATGTCTATCGTCCTTCTTAACACAATACGGCTAACCCGTTCAATAACCAACTTGATACTGCCACACTGACTGACTGATCGAGAGAGAGCGAGAGAGAGAGAGAGCGAGCTCAGCCGTCGCCTTCCTATATATCCCCTTCGTATTCGTAATCGTATTCGGTTCTATCATAATCGTAATCGTAATCGATTCTAATCGTTGCATCAGAATGTTAATTACGCCGCTTCTGTCGTACAGTCCGATTTAATAAGCCATCTGCATCCTGTCACATCAAAGTTGACAGACCGTATTGCGTTCTTATTGTATCGCTTCCCAAGATACTACGCCTTGGCTTTCTGATCGTTATCAGCCAACACCTGTGTTATTGCATCAGTCGTGTCAAAGTTGACAGCGCTGTACTGCGTCCTTCTGTCTCTGGTAACTTCCCCTAGTTACATATATAATATTAATAGGCCTACTTCTAAAATATTAAACAGTAATCACTGAGTAATCAGTACTAGAGTCTCTAGTTCAGTAATCTAGCTAGATCTAGATCTAGGTCTATTAACATTAACATTGTTGTCTAAGTTCTAGATATCTAGATCTAATATCTAGATCTAGAATCTAGATTCGATTAATAAGTAGAGCTAGATCTAGATCTAAGTCGTAGTCGTAGGCTGAGTGAGACTGGAAGTCATCCTCATTTTCCTGTTGTTTTAGTTTTTACCGTCATCCTTTTCTTAATATTTTAAATATTTTATCTAGATCACTAAAATACTAGATCTAGAATCTAGATCTAATATATTCTAATTCATGAACTTATACTCTTAGAACTAGATTAAAGCAATGTAGATCTTAGTAGGTAGATTCTAGATCTAGATCTAGGTCTAGATCTAGGTCTGGGAATCTTAAGTCTCGTAGCAAAGACTGAGTAGAGTCAGAGTAATGTCCCCTAGCCTTGGACAAACTATCAACAAAAGAAATAAAATCAATATACTTACCGCCACAAAACTTTTATATTCAAAAATGCATACACATGTGTTTGTTCCCATCCATATGAACAAAACAGCGTTGAAAGTTTTTACAGTTGTTGCATTTCTGGAACGTTTGATGATTTTGAAATCTTGAAGCGGGACCTACTAACAAATAGCCGCCATGTTTTTGTTATCAATGGGAAACCCCGTTCACAACAATTGATTTAGTTCGAAAACTTTTATCTCTCCCTGGCTAACCAGACACGAATTAACGCGAGAAAGAACGATAAACTTACAAGTTCTATAGACATGATTTTTAATCCATTTTAAATACTTAAAGTTTTAAAAATAGAATAAAATCTCGTAAACAAATTAATTGCACACCAAGTGAACGCCAAATAAAAAAGCGCATAATAGTGCGCAATATTATTAGTACTTTTAAAATTTACATTAGTTTTTTGAGAAATCGGAAGTAGCGTAAAGTACTACTTCCAGTCAACGGAAATTACTCAAAATTTAACAGAAGGTAGAGAATTAGATCTTTTACTTACATGTGAAATTTCATTTATCTATCTGAAATAGTACTCAAGTTATAGGCTTTTGAAAAATTCAAAGTAGGAAAAGTACCACTTCCAGTTATCGGAAATCGCTCAAAAGTTGATACGGATCTACGATTTTGATAAAATACTTATATATGAAATTTCATCAACCTAGCTGTAACGGTACTCAAGTTATCGTGTTTACACCCGGACAGACAGACAGACACACAGACATACGGACAAGATTGCAAAATTATGTTTTTCCGTATCAGTGAGGTGTAAAACGTCGAGATTTGTAAAAATCTCGATTTTTTTTTTTGCACGATTACAAGACTTTCTCTCTACTTCGTATATACGAGAAAGTAAAAATCTTTAGAATACAAAAAATTAAAATGCATTGAAAAATAAACCGGGAGTGATCTCCCCTAAACTTTCTCGAATATTTTTATATAAAATAATAGGGGATGGGAACTCGGGCTATAGACATGATTTTAATTCATTTTAAATACTTAAAGTTTTAAAAATAGAATAAAATCTCGTAGACAAAAGAATTGCACACCAAGTGAACGCTAAGTAAAAAAGTGCATAATAGTGCGCATTATTATTAGTACTTTAAAAATTTACATTAGTTTTTTGAGAAATCGGAAGTAGCGTAAATTAGTACTTCCGGTCAACGGAAATGACTCAAATTTAACAGAAGGTAGAGTATTAGATCTTTTACTTACATTTGAAATTTCGTTTATCTATCTGAAATAGTACTCAAGTTATAGGCTTTTGAAAATTTCAAAGTAGGAAAAGTACCACTTCCGGTTATCGGAAATCGCTCAAAAGTTGATACGGATCTACGATTTTGATAAAATACTTATTTATGAAATTTCATCAACCTAGCTGTAACGGTACTCAAGTTATCGTGTTTACGCACACACACACACACACACACACAGACACACAGACAGACACACAGACATACGGACAAGATTGCAAAATTATGTTTTTCCGTATCAGTGAGATGTAAAACGTCGAGATTTGTAAAAATCTCGATTTTTCTTTTGCACGATTACAAGACTTTCTCTCTACTTCGTATATACGAGAAAGTAAAAAGAGCAAAGTTGTTTTTTTGATAAAAACTTGGGTCAAGGATTAGATCCTTTACAACATCTTTTTATAACATCTGACTGCACTCGAACATTTTATTTAAAAAAAAAACGTTTTAAAAAACATTCAGTTTTAAATGTGCCTACTGTATTAAAATTTATTGAATAGCAATCCTAAAATACAATTGTTAATTAATAACACAATTTTCTGAATCTCTTTAACATGACAAGCTTTCATTTAACACGATTCCTTGTGCTGTTATCTTATTTCTGCCTTAAATCTAGACAACGAATTTTTACTCACTTCTACAGATTTTTAGTACTGAGCTAATTCATTCCAGGTCAAGGCGCAGTGACAATTTAATGTGAAAATAACTATGATACAATTCAATTTCTGATTTATTAAATAAAGATATTTAAAAATTACTTTAGGCCTTTACTTATTATTTCGAGAACATATAATGTTCTTGCAAAGTCTATGTAATCATACTAAAAAAATCATTTAAAAATATGGTAAGCGATAAAATTATAGTCGTATTTAAAAAAAATTAAAGCCTTTTAGGAACCACCCATTATACTAATTTTTTTTCATTGAATATAAACCACTGAAAAGACGTTTAGAATTATCGAATATTTAAAAAATCCGCACTCAATACCTCGTTGAAGTCAAACTATGAAAATCACAACAATTGTTTTCCGTGATAAAATACAAAATAGTGGTCAATGGGGTAGCCTAATAGTTTATTTGTATTAAATAATATAACATTCCTTATCACACCAAAACCCTTTCCTCATTAAAAAATTAAAGTTTTAGCTAAATAACTATTATATTACTAGTAATTATGTGTTTGAATATTTCTAGTATTAGTAATACCGGAAGTCATTTTGTAGTTATTTCTCAAATGTTATAAAATATTCAACTTTGGTTGAAAAATATGCTTTCTGGCAACAACCCTTTGAAACCAGCTTTTCAAGCCTGTTGTACTAAGGGTTTTAGAATCATAATTTTACAAATCTACTCTTTCTAAAATTGTAATAAAAACAGTGATGTAATATTACTTTAAAAAACAACTTTGTTTTCTTTTTTATGACAGAAATAAATCAATCTTTAATTATAAGGTTTTAATAAAAAAAATTTTTTAATAAATTAAAAAAAATTACGTTACCGAAAATAACACAGTCTAGAGACATTTTACATTAAAAACATAGCTGCAATTTTTACTTTTTGGATCCAAGAAATTTATTAGAATATTTCTAGCCTTAGTAAAACCATTTTGTACTTATTTCTCAAATGTTATCAAATATTCAACTTTGGTGGAAAAATAATTTAACCAACTTTTAAAGCCTATTGTGCTAAGGATTTGATATACATAATATACAAATTTACTTTATCTACAAATCAGTGGTGCATTATTAAATATAAAAAAAATACTTTGCTTTATTTTTTCTCGGCAAAAATAAGAGCTTGTAATTATAAAAGTTGTTTTTTAAAAAAAACAACAACATAATTTTAAAAAAAAATAAAAAAATACGTTACCGAAGATAATCCAGCCCAGAGACATTTGACATTGTAAACATAGCTGCCATTTTTTAGATCCAAGACATCACCCACTACAGCATATCCAGTTGAATTACTGCCCTTCATCCAAACCCTGACTACATCGTCTCCCTTGGTTCTCTGACGCCCGTACCCATCCACGACATCCAGACGACCGTGTATAGTTTCAAGTATCTTACACCTGACCACACCTTGTCTTGTGTTTTCAACTGTCACTTTAGACAACTTCAAATCTGGCAGCGTTTTAATATCGTTCAAAGGGGGATAACTCAAATATTTTTTCTCCCAATCAAAAATATACTGCCCTCTTGCAAGGAACGGTTTAGGTACCATCAAACCTTTTGCTATTAGTCCGTTAAATTCCTTTGTACTTGTAACTGTACACGCAAGGTTAACTGCATGACAAGTATTGTTACACGTATCTAAAGTCTTGTAGGAATGTTGAGCAAAAGCTTCATAGATATTTATCGGACCATCGTCCCAGAATTCTTCCTCAATCGCTTGATGAAAATGGACGTCAAATTCTCCATGTAGAAGCCTCGTTTCTTTTTTGTATAGTGGTGTGGCCTTAGGAGCAAAATTTAACATCTGCTGCCTGTTATTTTAAAGATAAAAAATTACTTGTCTTTTATTAGATTTCTTAACGACAAATATCTTTACAAAATGTAGTTATTGATATTAATAATGTTACAATATTTTATAAATTGCATGGTAACAATATGTTTTTTTACTGACCATTTAAAGAGATATAGTACCGAACAATACACGATCATAAATCCAACAATTAAGAAGATGTTTCTATTGGTAATCTTTGTAAATTTCATTCTTCATTAGTTTTTTAAAAAAATCTGTAACAAGAAATACATAGAACTGTATATGTTTGAAAATTCGAATATAATAATGACATATGCACTCAGAGAATAGAGGTAAAAGTAAGTGTAACAGATAAATTGAAAATAAAATAACAACATCGCTATAAATAGCACGATGTAAACATATACAATCCGTACTCAAAGAAACCCGATTAAAAATATAATTCAAATATAGGGCCTACAAATATAAGAAATATGTATTATATTGCACTTTCTCTATCTCTTGACAAGCTGTGATAACTCACAACCAATATAAATGAGGTTATCCCCTTTTAGGGCTTACATATACGCATTTTTATTGAAAACATAATCTGCTAGTATATTCTAAATTGAATTTAATAAATATGGTTTTAATCTTTAATTAAACAAAGTTAAACGCAGCTAATGATCTAGCATAAAAATAGAATATTAAAATAACGGAACTAGTGATAGAATGGGAAATTATACGTCTTATTTGTGATGAATAATACTTGCAGGACTACGAAATTGTTTAAGATATATATATATATATATATATATATATATATATATATATATATATATATATATATATATATATATATATATATATATATATATACTATTTGGATTTATCAATAATAATCTAAAATAGAAAAAAACTGTTAAACCTTAATACTATTTGATTCCTTCACCTGGTATTTTCCACCCTGTCATACACTGATCAAGCCTATAGAAATACTAACCTCGGTGCACTTCTCCTATCACCCCTTGCGTGTACGTTTCATAAAGCAGGAAGACGCGTATCTTAAATTGATTCGTCGCGTTTGTTGCAGTCACGCTTAAGTCTGTACTGTATGGGTCATGTGTAATGCAATTTGTATCCCCTAGTAGTTTTCGCCTTTTTGGATTCACTGTACCGTAATAGCGTTTTGATACGAGGTTTGACACAGGTGTTGAAGACCGTTTGTACGAGATAAAATTTAACAAGTTACCTGAAGGAAGCTTCATAACATGTTACAATTTATTTTTGACATACGAATATCGTATGTGTAATTTTATTGTTGCTGTTAGTTTTTATTTATTTTTCTTTTGTTTCGTGACCAGTGTGTTAAATTCATTTGTAGACTGGTTAGTTTATTTTTGCGATCTAGCTATTGAGAGATGTCAATTAAGAAATGATATTGATTTTAGTTTTTGTTTGCACATGTATAGTATAATACCAAATGCAGTTAACAACACCATCTACAACACATAAAATTACGTACACAACCAGTGGCGGAACTAGAAAAAAAGGCCACCCCGCAAAAAAAAATAATACATTTCCTTATGCACTATATCATTCTTTATTATGTATTTTTTTAAAATAAAAATTAAGAGAAGTAATTGCTTTTTAATTTGCTTAGTGCAGATCTATTAAAAGTTTCTTAAGAACAAACATATATGGCTATTTAAAAAAGGGAAATAAGTCATGGAAGTGGTTTGAACGTTTGCCTATCTTTCACACTACAACTCATGTAGCCTATATGTTTTTTCTTTTCTTTACGAAACATCGTGTGTTAGGTACTGTAGAACATCACTACTGTAGTAGATCTGTTTTTTTACAAGAACATTATTTTTTAACTATAAAAAAAATTGATTATGGTCGGCTGAGGGCCGCTAAACGGCCCGCCCCCCCCTCCACGCATTGCGGGGTCTGGCGGCACTCTAGTTCCGCCCCTGATACAGACGACGCAGGGTGGAATTTCTCACGGAATGTTGGTGTCTTTTGATGTTGGTGGTTTACGTCTTTTGATGTTGGTGGTTTGTGTCATTTGATGTTGGTGGTTTGTGTCATTTGATGTTGGTGGTTTGTGTCATTTGATGTTGGTGGTTTGTGTCATTTGATGTTGGTGGTTTGCGTCATTTGATGTTGGTGGTTTGTGTCATTTGATGTTGGTGGTTTGTGTCATTTGATGTTGGTGGTTTGCGTCATTTGATGTTGGTGGTTTGCGTCATTTGATGTTGGTGGTTTGTGTCATTTGATGTTGGTGGTTTGTGTCATTTGATGTTGGTGGTTTGTGTCATTTGATGTTGGTGGTTTGCTTCATTTGATGTTGGTGGTTTGTGTCATTTGATGTTGGTGGTTTGTGTCATTTGATGTTGGTGGTTTGTGTCATTTGATGTTGGTGGTTTGTGTCATTTGATGTTGGTGGTTTGTGTCATTTGATGTTGGTGGTTTGTGTCATTTGATGTTGGTGGTTTGTCATTTAATGTTGGTGTTTTGTGTCATTTGATGTTGGTGGTTTGTGTCATTTGATGTTGGTGGTTTGTGTCATTTAATGTTGGTGTTTTGTGTCATTTGATGTTGGTGGTTTGTGTCATTTGATGTTGGTGGTTTGTGTCATTTGATGTTGGTGGTTTGTGTCATTTGATGTTGGTGGTTTGTGTCATTTGATGTTGGTGGTTTGTGTCATTTGATGTTGGTGGTTTGTGTCATTTGATGTTGGTGGTTTGTGTCATTTGATGTTGGTGGTTTCTGTCAGTTGATGTTGGTGGTTTGTGTCATTTGATGTTGGTGGTTTGTGTCATTTGATGTTGGTGGTTTGTGTCATTTGATATTGGTGGTTTGTGTCATTTGATGTTGGTGGTTTGTGTCATTTGATGTTGGTGGTTTGTGTCATTTGATGTGGGTGATTTAGGTCATTTGATGTTGGTGGTTTGTGTCATTTGGTGTTGGTGGTTTGTGTCATTTGATGTTGGTGGTTTGTGTCATTTGATGTTGGTGGTTTGTGTCATTTGATGTTGGTGGTTTGTGTCATTTGATGTTGGTGGTTTGTTTCACTCGATGTTGGTGGTTTAGGTCATTAGATGTGGGTTGCTTGTATCACTCCCATCCCATCACAGACCCCCTCCCCATCCCTACCTCACTCCCATCCCAGCTTCCCCCACCATCATCTCTACATCACCCCCATTCCATCTTAGCCCCACCCACAACCCTACCTCAACTTCCCCCCATCCCAACCTAACACCGTAACCTTCGGCCCGTGTCTTCTCACCTGCTGTCAGGTGTTCAAGTTCCCCGTGACTGCTCTCTTACATTTAGCTTTTGTTCTCTGATTAACTCCTTCCGCTAATCCCAACCAGCTTGGACTACTCAACAGGTGCTGGCAGTCAAAGTCCCAAAAACCATATCGATTAGTTTTTACCAACGAGAGTTTTGTAAATGGCTACTTAAATATATCCGATCGAAATATAACAAATCTATTTAACCTTGGAGGGTGTGGGTGGTCTCTGTGGTGTTACGACCAATGGGGGAGGGGTGGAAGTGGTGGTGCTACCACCAGTAACATTACAATGGTGAATGATTCACGAAGGAATAACACAACAACTTGATGAAAAATTAGCACGATAATGTATTCCTCAATAAGAAAATTAGAAAAAAAGTAATTTTTGCCTTTGATTTATTCGTTAATCGGCAGCCATAACTCCCCCCCCCTCCCCCCTTTCCTGCTGTAACTAGTAAAGTTTGTTCACCCACTGACGCCCTACATTTATCGATAGGAAACGGTATCGTGATAAAATCAATAACACAAATACTGAGGTTAGGATAGTTAAATAGTGCCGCACCAAAAGAGTGGTCACACGTATTTCAGTGCCGAGGCTGTGACCTGCTCTGGTACAGGTGAGGCCGTAGTTTACACATACGCGACACGGAACTGAAAGGTGTTGCATACGATAAGCGAGATTACAAGTTGATCGTGTTATGGTACGGGCGAGTTCACTCGACCCACGTGACACGCAACCATTGAGCTTGTAATTGATGGTAATTAGTGCTTGGTAACTGCAGGTAAACCTAACCGAAAGAATGGATACAACAAAACTTTTATACAGAAACAGCCATTGACTCATTTAAACGAAATTTTTGTTTTTGATGAAATGGTGTGTTCAATTTGATTTTCTAGGGGTGAAAAGTTTGTCAATTTTTTTATGTGTGCTACGGTTGTTAATTTCAATGGGTTTTTTTTTTTTTTTAAATCTAAGGTTTACAATTTTAATGGTTAATTTGTGTTATAAGCACGAAACAATAAAATAATTATTTTAATGCTTTATTTGTGCTATAATCAGGAAACAATAAAATAATTATTTGTTATAAGCACGAAGCAATAAAATAATAATTTTAATGGTTGCATAGGGGTCTAATTTTGTTATTGGGTCCCCGCCATCACAAATGTCAATGCTGTTACATTTTTATCATGGTTGTGACTAGACCCCTAGGGTTCGGGAAAAATGGCCGGGTTACATCACTTACATGACGTCATTAAACTGTAGACGGCCATGACATGTATTAAAAATGTCAGACCCCCCCCCCCTTAAAATGGCTTCACAAGTTCTAAGCCTCTACCCACCCCATAACTAACGGAAATTAACCAATTTTTCTTCCCTTATATTGAAAATAAAAACCAATGATGGTACACATTTCTTAAACCTCCCCATTTCCTCTCATATCACGTAGCAAACCATTCAATCTGAGCTCTTGATTTACAACGCTTTCTCTCTCTCTCTCTCTCTCTCTCTCTCTCTCTCTCTCTCTCTCTCTCTCTCTCTCTCTCTCTCCCCCACAACCTTCAAGGTAAAAGTTGTCAGGTTAAAGCAGTAGCGTAGCGAGGGGGGGGGGGGGGGGGGGCTGGGGGGGGGGGGACATTTGTCCCCGGGCGCCGACCTTAGGGGGCGCCAAAATGGGTTGGAAAAATAAATTGAATGGTTGAGGGGGGGGGTTGCAATTTGAAAATTTGAGGGGGGGTGCAAATTGAAAGTTTGAGGGGGGGGGGGGTACAAATCGAAAAGTTTGTCCCCGGGCGCGGGAAGGGTCGCCACGCCTCTGGGTTAAAGACTTTTAGTTAAGGTCCAGAAAGAGTAGGGTACTTTACTAATCAGGGCGAGCGTGGACAATTGTATACAATTACAGCCAGTGTTTCTTTCAGAAACTGTACTCCGGAGGGGTACAGTTTAAACTTTCGAGGGGTACACTAAATTTCGTTGGGGGGGGGGGGACGGGGGGGGGCAGGTTGTATATATTTTTATATAAATTATGTTTCGTTCGAGGGGCGGTAGATATGCTTCGAGGGGGGGGGGGGGAGGTGAAAGGATGCCTGAAAAAAACTGTCACATGGTGCAGCACCTCAGAAGTCGATTGACAACAGTTTATACAATTCTTAACGAATTTTTTTTCCTCAGGCAAATGTCACAGCGGTTAGTTGGTGGTAGCTTTAAACTGTGCACAGATAATACTAACGATGTTTATCTAAGGTAAGTCCCAAGGCTAAAAATGAATGAGAACCGCTGTAGTCATGTACTCAACATTCTAGCAGTGAGCGGAACTCTGCCCATACTTCATAGACCCGAGCTTCAGAAAAATATGGCAGTCACGACCTTGTGTAATACTATACTAGAATACACCTGATATATTTGACTAGACGAGCAATGGGATTGTGTTCTTTTTGTCTCAAGTGCTGTGCGTCAGTGGAAAATTAACACGAGTGCATGTGGTGTGTTGGTTTAAGTGGTCTCAGAGGCTTACTCAGTGAGTTGTGGTGTGTTGGTTTAAGAGTCTCAGAGACTTACTCCGTGGGTTGTGGTGTGTTGGTTTAACAGGTCTCAGAGACTTACTCCGTGGTTGTGGTGTGTTGGTTTAACAGGTCTCAGAGACTTACTCCGTGTGTTGTGGTGTGTTGGTTTAACAGGTCTCAGAGACTTACTCCGTGGGTTGTGGTGTGTTGGTTTAACAGGTCTCAGAGACTTACTCCGTGGGTTGTGGTGTGTTGGTTTAAGAGGTCTCAGAGGCTTACTCAGTGAGTTGTGGTGTGTTGGTTTAAGAGTCTCAGAGACTTACTCCGTGGGTTGTGGTGTGTTGGTTTAAGTGGTCTCAGAGACTTACTCCATGGGTTGTGGTGTGTTGGTTTAAGTGGTCTCAGAGACTTACTCCGTGGGTTGTGGTGTGTTGGTTTAACAGGTCTCAGAGACTTACTCCGTGGTTGTGGTGTGTTGGTTTAACAGGTCTCAGAGACTTACTACGTGTGTTGTGGTGTGTTGGTTTAACAGGTCTCAGAGACTTACTCCGTGGGTTGTGGTGTGTTGGTTTAACAGAGACTTACTCAGTGAGTTGTGTTGTGTTGGTTTAACAGAGGCTTACTCAGTGGGTTGTGGTGTGTTGGTTTAACATGTCTCAGAGACTTACTCCGTGGATTACTGCAGTCCTTAGTGGACATTCACATGGAAGACAAGACACAGATAAGTGTGGCGGCTTACTCAATCGACGAGGAACCACGTGTTTATCATTTTCATCAAGTTACGATAGATATACTCAAGCCTATGGGTAACTACTCTACACCCACTATTCAGTTCATGAGAGGCTTTGGGCTGAGACACTATAGGTTTCTAGTCTGGCCATTTAATTCTGGCCATCAAACGGGAACCCGTTGACTTTGGCCTGTGTTTTCAGTAGTCACCATAGGTTTCTAGTCTGGCCTTTAATTCTGGCCATTTAATTCTGGCCTTTAACTTTGGCCTGTGTCATCAGACTCAGTAGTCACCATAGGTTTCTAGCCTGACCATCAAACAAGACCCCGTTACATTAGACCTATGTTACAGCTAAGATTGAGGTAAACATAAAAAATACAAAATGATACCAAGCAGCTTAGATTCAAGTAAATACTAAAGCCTCATGATGCGTTTTCAAATAACAAGATATGTAACGTTGACTATAACAAAACTTGAAAAATAGATTTAAAAAAAAATCGCTTCAAAAAGAAAAGCAAATTGGAATATACATCAATCTGAATTAATGGTAAAAGTCCTCTATTTAAAGCAGTGACGGAACTAGAAAAAAAGGGCCACCCCGCAAAATTTTTTTTGACCCCATATATATATATATATATATATATATATATATATATATATATATATATATATATATATATATATAAACAAAATACGAAAATAGAATACTCAATACTCGATTGTTCAAAATTTGTAAACATTAAAAATTCTTAGTTTTTATTTTTAATTAAAACTTGTTACAAAAACACATCATTTGTGTGAGTGCTTAGTCTGCTTTGAAACTGTCTATTTTACTGTTTGACATAATGCCTCCTTCATTAAATGTCGGTCAAAGAATATGAAGCATGAAAGCTTTGTATGTGTAATGGTTTCTCGCCTTATGTTTATTTTTGTTTTTTGTATTTATATTATTAGTTTTTAATACATTTTCTTTTGCACTATATCATTCTTTATTATGTATTTTTTTTAAATTAAAATTTTAGAGAAGTAATTGCTTTTTAATTTATTTAGTGCAGATCTATAAAAAGTTTCCTAAGTCATGGAAGTGGTTTAAACGTTTGCCTATCTTTCACACTACAACTCATATAGCCTATATATATATATTTTTCCCTTTACGAAACAGCGTATGTTAGGTACTGTAGAACATCACTACTGTAGTAGATCTGTTTTTTGTTTTACAAGAAAATTATTTTTTAACTATAAAAAAATTGATTATGGTCGGCTGAGGGCCCCTAAACGGCCTGCCCCCCCCCCCCCCCGCATTGCGGGGTCTGGCAGCACTGTAGTTCCGCCCCTGTACACAACCCAATCCACGAAAACAATCAAACACACCTACACAACCCAATCCACGAAAACAATCAAACACACCTACACAACCCAATCCACGAAAACAATCAAACACACATACACAACCCCAGCAACGTACAAAACCCGAGCTGTAATGAATATAATTGCGTGTCATCATCTTATTAAGCAACATATTAGAAGAGAATACTGCTTTTTTTAGCGCAACAACCACAGGCTTTTTGATTAATTAATTCTTTAGATTTGTTAATAATGCAAGATTATTGCATTATAAATCTTTTCAGAGTTCCCCGCACTAGATTCTTCTTTACTTGATATACGATCCTTTAATAAAATCAAGTCCATAGTTGTGGAAAACAAGCCAAAACTTGAGCACAAACGTCACTGACGCCAGTCCATTGTCGAGGATAGGATTAGTAACCCACCATTAAAACTCAACAAAACTTACCAAGTTATAATAGACGGTAATTAATAATCAATTTTAAATACACGTTTAAATCTCATAGCAATTAATTAAAAGCTGGATATTGGCAGTGGTTTATTACTAAAGAAAATTCGCCTTCTACATTTCAGCTTTTAATTTTGTTTAGCTTTCACCCCGCATACTACATTATACGCTATTTAAAAACATGCTTCGGTCCGTTGAACATGTATGTTGACACTGTAAAAAGATTTTGAAATAAGAAAATAATTTATACTGCTCGATATGTTACGATGAATGGCGTGTTCAGTTCATGTTTAAAGCTGTGATAGATAGTGTTATACTCTGCAGATGCTGTCAACACGTCGTTGGGTGAAAACATTAAGGATGAACGTTATTCTAGTGTAGTTTTTATGTTGAAGTTTTAAAGTTTGATTGTAGGAAACCCTGGGTCAATCTCTTGTGGGGCGTGGGTCAGTGTTAGGCGTGGGTCAGTGTGAGGTGTGGGTCAGTGAGAGGTGTGGGTCAGTGAGAGGTGTGGGTCAGTGAGAGGTGTGGGCCAGTGTAAGCGTGGGACACGGCTAAAACAGGGTAGATAATCATAAAAAAGTACCATTGTTAAAGCCAATACCTACATAATCATATTTACTTCCCTTGAGATCTGAGAATGCAAATGAACTTCGTATCACTAGAGAAAACAGAATCACCTTTTTGTTTATTGATACAATAGAAAACAATTACCCGAGTTTATTTTTTTATTTGACGTTCATCACAGAATCACACAGCTTGTACGAGTTTTGGTTAGACAATCATTTAGCTACAAACACTCAAATGTAACTATTCAGTTAAAACTATTCAGTTAAAAGCATTCAGGTAAAACCAAAAACTTCTTTATAATCACCCAGTAACAACCACCCAAAAACAATCACTCAGTAGCAACAACTACATTTAAACTACTCAGTTACAGCTACTCAGTTACACCCAATTAGTTACAACCACCAAGTAACAACCCACTCCTTAGTTACAACTAACTCCAGCTAGTTACAAATCACAAACACTGAAAAGACAACAAAAACTTAATCATCTCCCTGTTGACAAACGCTGGTGGATGAAAATCAGCGTTCTCGATTCCAATCGTCATCTCCCATAGATCCAACAACACGACTTTATCTTCCAAACCTTTGAACCGTTCTCGTATAATCTCCATGTACTGTTGCCCTAAAGCATCTCCCCCTATTGCATGGTTTTCATTATACTGCCACGTTGAGATATGAGGACCTCTAAGTCCTATCAAGACGTTAGGATTTTCTTCAAGCAGTTTTTCTATGGCGGCTCTCAGAGATTTCATACGTAACGACAGCACAGCGAGATGGGCAGCCGTGTAGTGGAGGTAATACTGAATGATGAGAATATGTTTCTGGTTTTTTGGAAGCTTCTGTATAAAACTTGGGACGGTAAAATAGTCAGACGACCATGCGTGTGTGTACTTAGGACCCTCGTGAGAATTCACGTTTATGCTGAGACTGTACATGGGTTGGAAACAATGTCCCCAGTATTGGTACCCTCCCTGGACGTGTTCGCACTGGGTTAGATTTAAAAGGTAGTTGTAGGTTTCTCGGGCGTTGGAGTCGCCGAAGATCCACACAGAGCTGTCACGGAGACAGTTCAGGGTCCAGCTGGAGTTGATGACCCCGGGGTCTTTACAGACGAGGGAGGACCAGACGTGACCCGGGGACCAGAAACCTTTGGGGGTAGTTTGAGACCACGTGACGCGTTTGTTGGACTCTCGACACGATTGAAGATGCACAAGATTTTCTGCCACTAAGAATAAAAAATTGAATTAAATTAAATGTAGAAAAAAAAATCAATTTAAAAATTCCTTAAGTCTGAATTTGTTTTTTTTTAAATTTCTGGTGAAAACACCGAATTAGTAAAAAGAAAATCAGTTCGATAAAATATTATTCACCTGTATTTTCTACCACTAAAAATAAGAAATATAGAAAAAAATCAATTAAAACAATAATTAAGTCTGAATTTGTTTTTTGATTTATGGTGAAAACAACGAATTAGTAAAAAATAAAAAATAAAATCAATTCTATAAAATATTATTCACCTGTATTTTCTGTAACTATTAGATAATTGTTTTCAACAAGACGTTCAGCTGCTTGACTGTATAAAAGAAAAACAGTTAACAAATACAAAGCCAGCGTTTATTTTATTGTGAGGTGTTTCAGTGTGTTCATGTTACCAGAGTTTCTTTAGGCATCTCTTTCAAATGAAATAAAATTGATATGGAAAATATGTACATTTTTGTCCGCCCCCTACTAAAGTTTTAAGTGTCCCCCCCGGTAATCAAAGAGGACATTCTCCTCCTTCCTTAAAAGGAACTTTACATCCTGTTCCAAAACGAAAGCCAGTCTTTGTAGACGCTAGCTCGGGTTAAGTGGCTTCAAAAGGAAATTTTTAAAATTATATAAAATGTTTCTTCTATTTATTTAAAACAAGTCTTTTATAATACCTGCAAATTGACCTAATTAGATTTTGTTCGGCCTCTGTGACGTCATGTGGAGGTGAAATGGTCAAAGCATTGCTACTGTACCAGTTATTACACGTTAACCTTTACAATTTTAAAAAGATATATAAACATACCTATATGTAATCATATATATATATATATTATATATATATATATATATATATATATATATATATATATATATATATATATATATATATATATATATATATATATATATATATATATGTGTGTGTGTGTGTGTGTGTATGTGTGTGTGTAAAAATTTGAAAGTTAAAATTGTTAGTTATTACAGTTAAAACGTTAGAGCAAACACTTAGACGGCAAGAGTACGATTGGGGGGGGGGGGTGATCATGTTTTGTTGCTCTCAGCACCTCCCTAATGTCTTGTTCACCTGAGCCTCAATACCCAGTAGTTAATGAAGTTTCCTACCTCGGATGCCTCGGTCTACCACAGTAATAATTCTCATAACCAAACTTGCTGAAGTTACAGATACACTCCCAGCCTGGTATGTTTGGTGTATGGAAGCAGATGGTGTCCTGAGATAGCATATAACTATGATTAGGATTTTTCTATTTATATAGCTCAATCCCTGCAATTCCCCACCTTCCCCCAAAGGTAGATGTATGAAAGAAACCCTGAACTTACTCGTCAAGGTGGATATATAAGAGTTTGTATAAAGTATGTTTGCATATAGCCGTCTCCAGGCTATAACTTGTGTGTGTCTTTTTGGTATGGGGATAGAATAATATATGTTGGTAACTATGTGTGTACAGGTTTAACCTTTACTCTACCTCTCGGGCCATCCCATGATCGAATGTAGCCACCATGTACCTGGCTACACCTGTGTGTACCTGATGTATGACCGTCCTGATGAACTCACGAGGGTAGGCGATGGCCACGTGAAGCTACAGTAGGTAAATATTAGCAGAAAGGTAACGCAAATTAATGGTATAATATTTAACATAAAGTAACAAGCAATCATTTTAAAAAGATATAAAGTAAAATTCAATAATGAAAAAACCAATGACATTATATAACATACAATAATGTTAAAAACGTTTATATAACAGAAAATAATGTTAAAAACATTAACATAGCAAACAATAAAATTAAAACATCAATATAAGGTAACGTACAAGAATGTTTAAAATACCAACATAAGTTATCTACTATAATGTTTACAACTATCAACATATTTCACGTAATAAACACAGATCTAGATTTGGTAAAGCAGCAAATATCATTAACTTCTCCAAGGTTAGATTCGGATGAATAAATCACTCATTAAGTTCTTTGTACATTCTTTGACAATTTTTGAAATGCGAGAAACGTGCATTACCATCATAGTTAAAATATTAGGAACTTATCATTCATCTATGTGATATATTTAAAACAAATAAAAGATCTTTATGAAGCTTTACGTAAATACTAAAATAAAAATAAATCAAGTAATTAAAATATTTAAACTTACCTTAGAGATACCAGCCCACAAACATTTGACAGAGAAAGTATAGCTGCCATTTTGTAAATCTGTGACGTTACCAACAACAGCGTAATCCGAGTTATTACCTCCCTTCATCCACACCCTGACCACATCGTCTCCCTTGGTTCTCTGACGCCCATACCCATCCACGACATCCAGACGAAAGTGTATAGTTTCAAGTATCTTACACCTGACCACACCTTGTCTTGTGTTTTCAACTGTCACTTTAGACAACTCCAAATCTGGAAGCGTTTTAGAATCGTTCAAAGGTGGATAACTCAAATATTTTTTCTCCCACTCAAAAACATACTGCCCTCTTGCAAGGAACGGTTTGGGCTTCTGTATTAAATTTCTTGAAATAATTGAATCAAATTTTTCCATTGTTCTGGCTTCACATAGATCGTCTTTATAGTCACAAGAATTGTTACACGTATCTAAAGTCTTGTAGGAATGTTGAGCAAAAGCTTCATAGATATCTATCGGACCATCATCCCAGAATTCTTTATCTGTCGCTTGGGAGAAGTGGACATCGTGTGAGCCGTGTTGAAGCAACGGCTCCAGCTTTGGCTCTGGGCCAGAATCGTAATGTACACTAATCCCTATGGGTGGAGACCTATAAAGTACACAGAGAGCAGTAAACACGGATGTTTTAGTGAGTGTCATGATTATGTTGGTGAGGAAGAGTCATCAAGGAGGTTTTAAAGATTTTTAATGTCGTCCTATATGTTCTAACATGGGATGACGTTGCTTAGGGGTATAGCGCAAGATTCTTAACCTAGACCTAGAAGTTTCGAGTCCGATGGGGAACGTTAGGGGGAATAAAGGCGACTGGGCTGAGAAAATTATCCCCTTTATATGCTGAGGTAAAGATACATACGCCTATGCCTATGCCTATGACTATGCCTATGCCTATGCCCATGCCCATGCCCATGCCCATGCCCATGCCCATGCCCATGAACATGCCCATGCCCATGCCCATGCCCATGCCCATGCCCATGCCCATGCCCATGCCCATGCCCATGCCCGTGCCCATGCCCATGCCCATACCCTAGCTCTGGTCTATACCTACGCCTACGCTCTTTTGTCCACGTCCACGTGCCTGTCTACGTCTCATCTACAACTACCCCTACGTCTACCTCAATTTTGCAGGATCGGTATATTTATCGAAATGGCAAATAACATAACGACACCACCTCAAGTATAATCATGAATACCGCGATTAAGAAAAAAAATATATAAAACAAGTTAATAAAAAGTCTAGTGACAATTTAAGCGCAATTTCCTCATGTTATCCATAACAATTTTAAATCGAGATAAATCATATATTCAGCAAATAAATAATGCAACACAAGTAGTTTTAATAATTCAAAACAAAATAGAAAAAAATATTTATTATTTAATAGGGTACAAAAATAACGTTTGAATTATTAAGTAAAAAATAAAGACAACTATATTAACCTATATCAACGGAAATAGTTTTATTTTAACGAGTAGGCCTACACGATGCTCAGTTTAAACAAGTAAAGTAGTAAATATCATCCTATAAATATAAACTTATTTGTTCATAATTAATTTTTTGTGACCGAACGAAAGGATATTTTTGAAAACTTTCTTCGGCAATATTGTTCTAAATTATGGCAGAAATCGATTGGTAAATAATTCAAATCGCTAAGTGGTCTGGTTGCCGAGATATGGGCTAAAAACTGCATTTTTTCGAGGTTTTTTGGCTTTTCCGGGAAATCCAATAGGGGGGAATTTCGGGAATTTTTTGGGCCCACAATCATCTTCGGAACTTGCTTAACATATTTGCTTTGGAATTAGTCCTCGATATTGCTTCGTTGAGGAGGAGATACGACTTAAAGCTGCGGACACACATCCATACATTGCGGACACCCATCCATCCATCCATCCATCCAGAAATGACGAGTTAATAATCGCAATTCCTGTAAGGAAATTGCGCTAAAAATAGTTGGAGCTTGGGATTATTAAGTTATTATTGTATAGATTCTATATCTAAAAAATAAATAATTACATTTTTAGGGTAGGCCTATATTTCGCTTAAGCATTGTTTATTGTTTAGTATTTTATATTTTGCTGTTGTCCTCAATAATTATCATCTCATGTTTTCCGTTCCAAGTTTTCGTTATTTTTGTTATTGTTTTATTTTAAATTTTTACTTTTGAAAATCTTGCACAAAGAAGTTGACAAACAAGAGCCAAACAAAAATAACGTTTGCATTAATAAGTAAAAAAAAGACAACTATATTAACCTATATCAACGGAAATAGTTTTATTTTAACGTGTAGGCCTACAAGATGCTCAGTTTAAAAAAGTAGTAAATATCATCCTAGGCCTACATGATGCTTAGTTTAAATGTTCTTCATTAACTTTTTGAGACCGAACGAAAGGATATTTTTGAAAACTTTCTTCGGCAATATTGTTCTAAATTATGGCAGGAATCGATTGGTAAATGTTTCAAGTCGCTAAGTGGTCTGGTTACCGAGATATGGAGCAAAAACTGCATTTGTTCGAGGTTTTTTGGCTTTTTCCGGGAAATCCAGGAAGGAATTCCGGGAATTTTTTTGGCCCACAATCATCCTTGGAACTTGCTTAACATATTTGCTTTGGAACTAGTCCTCGATATTGCTTCGTTGAGGAGGAGATACGACTTAAAGCTGCGAACACACATCCATCCATCCATCCATCCATCCATCCATCCATCCATCCATCCATCCATCCATCCATCCATCCATCCATCCATCCATCCATCCATCCATCCATCCATCCATCCATCCATCCATCCATCCATCCATCCATCCATCCATCCATCCATCCATCCATCCATCCATCCATCCATCCATCCATCCATCCATCCATCCATCCATCCATCCATCCATCCATCCATCCATCCATCCATCCATCCATCCATCCATCCATCCATCCATCCATCCATCCATCCATCCATCCATCCATCCATCCATCCATCCATCCATCCATCCATCCATCCATCCATCCATCCATCCATCCATCCATCCATCCATCCATCCATCCATCCATCCATCCATCCATCCATCCATCCATCCATCCATCCATCCATCCATCCATCCATCCATCCATCCATCCATCCATCCATCCATCCATCCATCCATCCATCCATCCATCCATCCATCCATCCATCCATCCATCCATCCATCCATCCATCCATCCATCCATCCATCCATCCATCCATCCATCCATCCATCCATCCATCCATCCATCCATCCATCCATCCATCCATCCATCCATCCATCCATCCATCCATCCATCCATCCATCCATCCATCCATCCATCCATCCATCCATCCATCCATCCATCCATCCATCCATCCATCCATCCATCCATCCATCCATCCATCCATCCATCCATCCATCCATCCATCCATCCATCCATCCATCCATCCATCCATCCATCCATCCATCCATCCATCCATCCATCCATCCATCCATCCATCCATCCATCCATCCATCCAGAAATGACGCATTATTAAACGCAATTGCCAGTATGGAAATTGCGCTAAAAACCTTTCAGGATTAGCAGTGATCTATTTATAGCGAAACATCTTAAATCACCTTTTACTTACCGCCGAGAAAGGAAAACAAGAGCTGTTGTAAAGAGTAACATCACAAACGTATGTACGAACTTGAGTTTGTTTACAAACATGCTGTGTTTAGGCTTTACATTCTGCAGACAGGAAAACACATCATTATAATTACACGAAGGCCAGCAATCACACTATTGTTAGCAAATATCGAATCGTCTTTTTTGTTAGTAGCGTTGCTTTAATGTACTTTCATACTTGTCAGTAGTAGGTTAGGGTTTTAATCAGTATCAATGTTAAGGTCTAAATAAGGGTCAGGGTTAGGTAGCGATACTATAAACTAGAAAAGTTAGCTTGAAAACGCCGTGTAGCGCTTATTTTCAAACCGAATCCTATGATAAAATTTTTGTTTTTTTTCATCTCGCAAATAATTCAACTATCGCTGTGTTAGTAATAACAGCTTAACTTAAACATTGATTCAATTTTTAACATATTTTTAACATACCATTTTTGGTAGATCTATATTCTATAATCTAGTCTATATCATTGTCGATAACACCTTTCTAAGTTATACAAAAAAGGTAAAAATGAATTTTTTTATATATATAAGCAGCTAGGATAAGTTTACTTTGTCGTAAAATGATATTTTATTGATGAATTACCTTATCTGAAACATAAATAAACCATTGTCTTTGTTATGAATAGCAGATAATTGAGTAGTCCACCGTTTTACTGATATGTTTATGAGTGTAAGGGAATTCCCTAAGAAAGGAAACGCGAAGCAAGAACTGTATAAGTTTGATATGTGTTTATATAACTATTAATATTCTATGTATATTTCTTAAACATTATATTTTAAAAGCTATATGTATACTCATATACAAGTCAATCTGTTTTTAATTATATATCTAAATCTATGTAAATTTATAAAAACACTAGCCGTCCCGGCCAGGCCCTGCTCTGGCTTCTGTGAAAAACCTTTCTGTTAAAGACCATTACCTGTGTGTTTAGTAATCATCATAAACCCGGCATTGCCCGCCCAAACCACAACCAAACAAAACCAAAACAACAAAACGCAAACATAACGCTAACACAATTACAAATACAAACGAAAACAAAAACCTAACAACAAACCCAACCACAACCACAAACACCAATACAAACACAAAGAAAAAAACAAACAAAAAAGCAAACGAAAACAAAAACCTAACAACAAACCCAACCACAACCACAAACACCAATACCAACACAAAAAAACAACGAAAAAGCAAACGAAAACAAACCAAATCCAAACGCAAAACCAACCAAAAACACAAATACAAACACAAAGAAAAAAACACAAACAAAAACGAAAAAAGAAAGAACAAAAACGAACCAAATCAAAACGCAACCACTAACGCAAACCCACCTAAACACAAAGAAAACACTAACGCGAACATAAACGCCCGGGGCGGAATCACCTGTTTTAGCTTAATGAACGACTATAGTACCCCAACTTATTCATAGTCTTTTGCACTCACTTAAACGAACGCGCCTGTTTCAATTTAATGAACAATTATAATACTCCAAGCTTATCCGTAAAATACCTACAACATTTGCACTTGATCAATCCCCGCTAATTATGTAATTATTTTTTTTCCCAACAACAAAACAAAGTAATAAAAAGTAAATTCTTTTCCACTAATGCAATGGTTTTATAAAGGGAAGTAATTGTGTTTTCCTAATTTATCAAAGGGAAGTAAGTGCTATAGGACTAAATAAAGACATAATTAGATTTTTTGTAAAAGATAATTTTTTTTTAAAACTTCTGTTTAATGAACATGCCGAAAATTATTACTTTCAGTTTGATAAATGAAAATTATTTCCCAAAACTTTCAATATTAATTAAATATTAATATTAATTACAGAATTGAGCTTTATATATTAGATTATAATTATGAAACCAAATAAACCTACATTTATGTATCGGGGGTATAGAAATATGAAAACTTGGGACTGGCTAGTATTTCTTAAAGAACACGCTTAAAGGCGGGAATTTCTAAAATATAGTTTATGAGAATACCATATAAAACATGTCGGGAGTGATCACCACTAAACGTTTTCGAAATGTTCTAATGTAACAGTAAGGGGGATGACACTTTCCGTGCAATCAGAATTTCTTCTAGGCATCTCTTCGAACGAAGTAGAATTTATATAGAAAATATATACATTTAACATTGTCCGCTTCCCCGTAAATTTCAAATGTCCCCCCCCCCCCCCCCGTAGAAAAAAGTCTTGAAGAAACACTGCGTGCAATCGGGCTATAAAATTATAACAGTTTGTGACAAAACCGCTCATTTGTCAAACAGCACAAAGTGAACATTTCTTAGAATATGCTTTATGAGAATTTGATGCAAAATTATCAAATTCTGAAATTTTTTGAACAATTGAAAATGGAGCGAAATATCAAATTATAATCAACTATTCGTTCTATTATACGTACTTTACTTCTTCTTCTTCTTCGTTCTTAATTATTAGTGTTGAAGGGGATCGAGATTTATCTGCCAGTGGGTTTGAACTCGAGACTTTGTTCGAATTTATCAACCATGAGCTTTTTGCCGACTCGACCACGCCTCCAACACAATTAACTGGTTATGCGCCATTGAGGCCATTGACTCCGATTTCAGCCTGCTTTTCTTTTTGGATTTGTTTCCATAGCCTTTGTCCAACCAAGAACAAACTACAAGGCAGCAGGTGTTTTAATTTTGGAGTTGTCTCTCCTAGAAGAGTGGCTGTCCCCAGCTAACGAGCCTCATCTGCCCGAGGGTTCGAACTCGAGACTTTTCGGTTTAGCAACCAAGAGCTTTACCGACTCGACCACGCCGACCCTTTAAATAGAATAGAATCGATTGGAAAAAAAATGCACACCAAAAGTTATACAAAAAGTATAAAAATTCGGGTGGTGTTTGAGAAGTCTGAAAGAGCGTGAGATACTATTTCCGGTCACCGGAAATCACTCAAAGGTAAGCATAATCAACAAAATTAGATCTTATACCGTTTTATATAATTACGTTCACCTAATTGAAACGCTACTTATTTTTTTTTTGTATTTTAGAAACCGAAAATAAAGTACCACTTCCAGATATCGGAGGTCAATCAAAAATCACAGTGATCCAAGTATAAGAATCTATACGTCGCCCAACTATGTGGGACACCGCCACGTATACGCACGCCGACCTGCCCCCTCCCTCGCTCTCCAGACATACGCAACAGACCATATCGCTACCACCCCACCCCCACCAGTCTGGTGAGCTGTGGTTCAAGCCGAATGTTTACAATCGTAGAGCCGGGTCCAATGAGAAGAAGGGAGGGTGAGGATAACCGTCCATCGCGAACCACTGATAGTGTTTTAAAGCAAAATATTTTCAGTCGCAGCATTTGTAGTGTCGAATTCACAAATTATGAATTACTGAAAAGTAGAAAATAAAACAACTATATAGCGGCTATGCTACGCCGTGGTTTGGCTCGCTTACTTTATAAGTATAAGCTTTGTTTACCAAACTGAAACTGTACTCAAGTCGTCGTGTTCACATTATAAGTTTTGCTGACTCAGGAAGGTGTAAAACCTCATTTCGATTTTTTTGCTTGGTTATAATAAATTATCTATGCTCCTATTATAATTAGTCCTCTATGTATAGAAGAAAGTAAACATGCACCACTTTGCATGTTTACTTTCTCCTGAATCTAAAACAATTTGTACACACGGCTACCAGGATCAATGATAAATCAAGTACAATAATTGACCACATCTACGCATCACCTGACTGCAACATAAAAGCGGTCTGTGTTAGTGACTACTTCCCTGTTTGTTGTACATTTTCGCCGAAAAGATTGGGTGTATCTTCGCGGCAACACATCACTATAAATTATCGCTCTTTTAGAAAATTTAATGAAGATCTTTTTTTTGCGGATTTATTTGCTGCCCCCTTCTGCAAAGTATACAATTACAATTGTCCCGATCTAGCCATTTCTGAATGGCTTCGTATTTTCTATACCATATATGACAAACATATACCTAAAATCTCTAAAAGGGTTAAGACTACAAACAAACCTTCTTGGTTTAACAACAATATCGAATCTACAATTAATAAAAGATACCTAATTAGACGAAATGGAACTACTGAGGACTTTTGTAAGCAACGAAATTATGTCAAACTGCTCGTACGTAGGTCGAAGAGAGAAATCTATTTGAATTAATTAGAAGAAAAAAAAGCACATGCGATACAGCTGCACATTGCCAGATATTTGCTGATGACTTCAACACTCATTTATATCATCTGTAGCGCTCAACACAGATGCTGATTACACTATCTGTGAGGAGCTTAATTAAACACTTTTGTTGTTCTGCTCACCGTGGTAGGACAGAGCTGATAATTCCGCTGCTCACTGTTCATGAAGTTTATGTTAGCCTAACATCTCTTAAACCGTCTACAACAGATTCGTTTGATGACATCTCTAATAAAGTATTGAAGATTTCAGCTCCAATAATCTCTGAAGTTTTAACCTATATCTATAACCTCTGTATTGCCAAGCAATATTATCCTAAACATTTTAAGCATGCTAAGGTTAAACCACTTCACAAAAAAGGTAACATTCAAGATGATAATAACTACAGGCCAATTTCTATACTTTCTTCCCTCTCCAAGCCACTAGAAATACATATAAACAAATGCATGTCAAACTACCTAGAAAGTTTCATTCTTGTCACACTGCTTTGATTAAAATGAATGAAAACATATTAACAAAAACCTACTTTGTGGCACGCTGTTTGTCGAATTCAGAAAAGCCTTTGATTCTATTGATCACAGCATACTTCTTAAAACAAACCATTTCCTTACAAATTCCACGAATTTACAGTTAGGTTACTTCACTCCTTTTTATCTAAGAGATCTCAATGCGTGTTTCACCTTTATACCATCTCTTCACAGAAATATGTTAATATAGGGGTTTCCCAGGGCTCAATCTTAGGTCCTTTACTTTTTTCATTATACATTAATGATCTTGCATTGCACATCAATGCAGGTCAGTGCGAGATGTTCGCTGATGATACTTCGTTACATGTCTTTGCAGACAGTGCTGACTCACTTAGTTTCAAACTTCAAACATGTGCCAATCAGCTTGCTACATGGACAAAATTTAACAAAATGAAATTTCACCCCGATAAAACCAAGTCCATGATTATTACAACTCATCAGAAACGCCTTCGTCCACCTTCCTCCTCATTACGCATTACTATAGACAATACAAACATTGAACAGGTTGATAGTTACAAATGCCTAGGATTGGTTATAGATAACAATCTCAGTTGGTCCGGTCATATCCATCTTCTAAAAATGTCCCTATTAAAGACAACTTTTCAACTAACAAAATAAAACTATCTAGATCTGAAAATATATTCAAATCTAAACTAAAACAACAATTATTTAATGACCTCTCTAACTGACACGATGAAATATTTCTCATCCATCTATTATATTCTTATTTTATCTCATCTTGTATTATAACTATGTAATATTATTTCCTTATTCCACATTTTTAGTGCTATGTTACTGCTATGTCGTTACTATGCTATTGCTTTTTTAAATGCTGTTATTAAATTGTTGTTTTTATTTGTTTATTTTAAAACGGCCAATGTGAAAAAAGGCCTCCGTGGCTTCAATTGTTACCGTAATTGAATAAATTAAATTGAATTGACATCCATGATAACAACGGCATAAAGAAAGATATCATACATGACACGGTATATTGGGGAAAGATAGTAAGGGATATAAAGAAGATAATTACAGGATGACTTTAAGAATTGGATTAATTGCGATTTGCAGAATCACTACAAACAACAGAGGACCGAGAAATTTGACAACAGTGTCGGCCCAACACCCCTTCCTGGATTGTGGTAATGTTAGATAGATAGACAGACAACATTGAGAGTGGCACACTAATGTTGTTATCCCAAATAACTATTCGTTGGCAGATCAATAGTAACGCAGTAGCAGGGCACAATCTGTACCAGCCATCAACGTTAAGGCATACCTGGATTTTAAACAACGCTGCGTTAATAGCCAATTTAAAATAAGCTTCAGGACAAAACGTGACGACTATATATCCTTGACAGACTTCGGCTACTGTGTGTGCATTTCTTCACTTGGATTTTTTCACGTTTGACTCCAGAATGGAGTTAGTCAGGATTAAAAAAATCACCCTCTTATTCATTGGACTTTCGTTGTTATATTTTACCATATACTATAATATGCAAAGGTTAGTAAAAGAAACTTAAATGCTTTTCTTAGAAAATATTTTACCTTACAATTAATATGTAACTGTTACTTATATTTATAAGAAGATTTTGTTGTTCCTTTTATGTAAAACGATTGCTTAAGTAATATTTTACAATAACAGGCAGAAGATGACAAATTTTGTCACAGTGGCCACACCATCACATAAAAAAGAGCCAATACTTCTTCATGGAAAATTTGACGTCCATTTTCATCAAGCGATTGAGGAAGAATTCTGGGACGCTGGTCCGATAGATATCTATAAAGCTTTTGCTCAACATTCCTACAAGACTTCAGAGACGTGTAACAATACTTGTTATGCAGATAACCTTGTGTGTACAGCTACACGTACAAAGGAATTTAACGGACTAATAGCAAAAGGTTTGATGGTACCTAAACCGTTCCTTGCAAGAGGGCAGTATATCTTTGATTGGGAGAAAACATATTTGAGTTATCCACCTTTGTACGATATTAAAACGCTTCCAGATTTGAAGTTGTCTAAAGTGACAGTTGAAAACACAAGACAAGGTGTGGTCAGGTGTAAGATACTTGAAACTATACACGGTCGTCTGGATGTCGTGGATGGGTACGGGCGTCAGAGAACCAAGGGAGACGATGTGGTCAGGGTTTGGATGAAGGGCAGTAATTCAACTGGATATGCTGTAGTGGGTGATGTCTTGGATCTAAAAAATGGCAGCTATGTTTTCAATGTAAAATGTCTCTGGACTGGAGAATCTTCGGTAACGTAATTTTAATAAATACTAGACATTAGATAACTGTGGGTTTCGGGGGTGATCCAAAAATGGTTTCTCTTCACTTCGAGTAAATCTTTTGCCTAAAGTGCTCACTGTCTAAATTCATGATTTAAACAATTAATACTGAAGGTGTTGTAAAACAATTTTCATTTTTGATAAATCTGGATTTATAATTTTTGTCTGATTAATGTAAGTCCTTTATACTCAGGATGTGATGAACGACTGAGGTGTAAACTCAAAATTTTAAGTGATTTTTGTGCACGACTACAATACTTTCTCTATACTTTGTGTACGAGAAAGTAATAAAAGCTTGTAAAAAGTAAATCTAGTAAAATGCGAACCTTGTAGCGTTATAAAAATTTAACAATTTAACTTTAAATTGTCTATCTTATTAAAATAAAGCGGGATTGATCTCTCACAAACTTTCTCATTTATTCTTATATAACACTACGGGTAATGGCTACTAGGGATTAGATATAGTTTCATTCCATTTTCAATTGCTTAAACTTTTTAAAATAGAGAAGAATCTTGTAAAGAAAAAGAATTGCGCACCAAGTGAATATCGAACAATATCTGTATAATAGTGCGGAATATTATTACTTTTTGAATTCATATTAGTTTTTTTTCAGCAATCGAAAATAGCGTATATTACTACTTTCGGTCAACGGAAATTACTCAAAGTTTGATGGATGGCAGAATTAGATATTTTACGTAATATGTAATATCATTTATGTATTTGAAATAGTACTCAAGTTTTAGGCTTTTGAAAAATTGAAAGTAGAATAAGTTCCACTTCCGGTTACCTGAAATCGCTGAAAACTTGATACAGAAATACAAATTTTTGATATAATATTGTGAAATTTTATCAACTAGCTGTAACGGTACTCAAGTTATCGTGTTTGTCTGTAAACAATGTATGAACTGCTGTATTACGGCAAAAATTAAGTTGTGTCGTTTAGTGGTACACTTTTCTCCACTTTTAGCTGAACGTGGGCATCGCCTACCCGCGTGAATTCATCAGGACCGTCATCCACCAGATTCACATAGGTACAAGCAGATGGATGGCGGCGAGGTTTAAAAAGGGTGACTTGATTGAGGTAAACACTATAAAATCTCTCCCTCTCACTCTTGCTTTCTCTCTCTCTCTCTCTCTCTCTCTCTCCGTATATATTCGTTTAAGTGTTTTAGCCTGAAGATGTTAATTTTTATTTTTGTAACAGGTACACGTATTCCTCCGTTAAATTCGCTCTGTATAAAGGCCTGATGATTAATATCCCTAATGGTTTTTTTAAATATAAATTCTCTAATGTGTTTATTAGTTAGTTTGATAAAGTGGGAGGTGATTGTGTTGGCCGTTGCTGTGTAAATAACTTTAAATAGTTTCTATCTGATCATTAGTGCTGCCCTAGCAAAAATAGTTGTGTTGCAGTTTTTATATGTGTTCAATTTTAGGGTAATTTTGTCAGTCGGCTTTTTCCGCGTGTCTTTGTTGTCATTATTAGGGCTGTATGTGAAAATTATGTCGTACATTCTGAGTCTGTCTGTTTCTGTAATTTGGGTTTCATATTTGGTGTACCTAATCCTAATATTTTTTATTTCTCTACATTATTTGACCCTCACTTCCTCTTCCGAATACTATGAAAGTTTCTGCGATCGCCTTTATTTCTTTTTCTGTTTGCAGTAAGAATTTGGCTGTCGTGTTTGGAAGTGGCTATCCTTTTATACGGATGTCCTGTCTAATGATTTTTAGCAGAAGCTTTATACTAAGGCTATATATTAATGGGGATAACGGACAGTCTAGTCCAACAAACCTTATCTATAATATAACGCTGGTGGTAGTGTGTCAGTCCTTCCATCCTTCCGTCATCGCTATAGATTTTGGAACCATAAAAGTAAACATCGCACCCTGCAGTGCTTTTCAGTGCATCGCATTGTCTTATTATAAATAATAGAGTAGGGTTTGTTTATATAACGACTTAAATTTATTTTATAGTTGCCACTGCTTTTGCTTTTTTTGCATAACGTAAAGAAAATATTATATATATATATATATATATATATATATATATATATATATATATATATATACATATATATGTTAATATATATGTCTAATAGTTAACATTTCTTTCATGTTTATTTACAGGATACCATTTGTTTTTCAACACCCAACATACCGGAATGGGAGTGTATCTGTAATTTCAGCATGTTTGGTTATGAGAATTATTACTGTGGTAGACCAAGAAAGCAACAGTAAGTGAGACACACATGATCTATTTTTTGAAGGAAGGAAGGAAGGAAGGAAGGAATGAAGGAAGGAAAGAATGAAGGAAGGAAGGAAGGAAGGAAGGAAAGAAGGAAAGGGAATGGAAAGGAAAGGAAAGGGAATGGAATGGAATGGAAAGTAAAGGAAAGGAAAGAAGGAAGATGGGAGTGAGGGGGGAGGAATAAATAAATACATAAATAAATAAATACATAAATAAATACATAAATAAAACATAAATACATACATAAATAAAAACATATATACATACATAAATAAAAGCATAAAGTAAATACGTAAGTAAATAAGTACATAAATAAATAAATACATAAATAAATAAATGTTGTATGTGTGATCAACAGACTCAAATGTGAAGATTGGATTGAAACAGGATTTTTAGATGTACCACTTCCCCATGACGTCATAAGCGCTGAAAGGAGCCTTATCAAGTCCATATGCAGGTATACCATTGTTTCGCATTATAGACAACTATTTTGAAATATCTTTGTTTCGACCAGCGGTTTATAGTCAGAAGGTTAAGTTAATATTAATTGTTAAAGCAGAAAAGAAATATATTTTCATATTCTAAGGCGTACATTTTACAATCTTAATTATTAAAATATTGAATTTCTGAATTATTTTCTATTTTCTTTGGTGTGCTCACGACTATTAGTATAACGAAACATATTGTATGTCAGCAACAATGGAAAGTGGCTTCTCATAAAAGACGTTTCTGTTTAGTTGATGTTTCAGCAAAAAACTAAAAGCCTTGATCAAATTATTTAAAATGAATCGCAGAAAATGCGGAAAAGAAAACTGCGAAAATGAAAATTACTTACAAATAAGGGAGCGAGGGCCAGTAGCGTGGCTACCGTAAAGCTAGCGTGAGCAAAGCATAAGGGCCCAAGGCACATAGGGGCACGCACGGGTTCTTTTCCATATTAAAAAAATTAAAACTTTTACATTGAAATTGTGATATTTGTTATATGTAAATATCTTTAGAAATAATTAAAGTTACATAAGGCCCCCAAACATTTCTTGCTGCACAGTGTGTTTGTGCGTGTGTGTTTGGGGAGGGGGAAGGTGTCAAACCGGGTCCATCTGTAATATAAACACTATATGCGTTGTCGCATTGTCGTGCAAGCCATTGAGATAATTGGCCTACAAATAAACTTGAACTTTGACTCTTCAGTGAGATTAGGATCAGACACCCGTAAACTTACATGCATTGCTACAAACCTCAACTTACTAGAAAATTTCCTACCCCACCCTACAGACCTGTACCCCCTTCCCAACTGTCTGCTGTCCCTGAAATTCCATCGTACTAAACATACATGATAACACTTGTGCCATTAAAAAAATAACAAGCATGGACAGTGTTTTCACAACAAGCTAAGTTCAATAATTTCAATGTTTTTCTACTAATAATTACCTTAATTACATTTCATATTTTGATGTAAGTAATCTTTAATCAATATAGCGCTTACATTTAAAGTTTTTCGTTAATGAGCTCTTTGACGCCTATATTCGTTTTAATGAGTGCTATCCATGAGGGACGCAGAGGGCTACTAAAATTGATTACTATATCGAATAAGAGGTGTCCTCCAGCGCATCAGTAGTGGTAAGGTTGGGCGCCCCAAGTTAGCCAGTAGTTACCTGAGTGCTCCTGCAGTCAGGGGTACTACTTACTCAACGACCAAGCTGCAACAGGGGCGGCATTCGATGCCCCCGGCTTACGAATGACACTAAGAAAAGAGCACCCTACACTAGAGACAAGGTGGGCCTCTATGTTCGATGATTAAAACGGTAGTGTAACCCTTCACATCGCGCGACAAAGGATGATTAACCAATGGCGTTGTTTACATTTTATCTATCTCAGTTTTAGAAATCAACGTCATATGACTAAAAATACACAATTGGTAACGCGTTGACCCATATTATCCCAAGGTCTCAAATTTTTATAATTTTTTGATATGGTTTAGCTTTTGGGCACTGAATGAAGGAATGACTATGGATTTTTTTTAAAAATCAATACTTTTTTTAAATATCGATTTTTTAAAAAACGTCCCATAAATGGGACGCTAGCAACGAACGGCCCCATGTACATTTATTGAAAAATAAAATCATTTTTCACGAAATATGGCTAATCACGCGAAAATTAAGCTGTGTACTGATTTTGTATTGTTAGACCAATGATTTAATTGTTTAGGACAGCTAAAAATACTGATAATGATCAATTGGGTTAGCCATACCATGGTCTAAAATGCAGAAATTATGTTCAAAAGTCTAGTTTTCTTTCAATTTAGCATCCATCAAAGTGAACAACACTTGGAAATAAGTAAAGCTGTGACTAGTACATCTAATTATACACACATGATCACAAATATTGTTATTATTCATCGAAACTGTAATATAATTAAATATAAATAATTGATTTTTTTGCGGGGCGTACTTGAAATTTTCAGGGATGGGGACTTAAATTTCAGGGGAAGGGTGGACATTGGTAAAAGTATGTTTTGTATATAAATTCCATTTTCTTCTGGGGGCAGAGCCCCCCCCCCCCCTCCTCCGAAATGATGCCTGAAAGAAACTCTGCCCTTAGTGAATTTGCAAAAGATGTTCCGGTCCAGTCCCAGATGTCATCCAGCCATCTTCTCTTTTGTTACCCTCGCTATCCCCCCCCCCCCCACAGGCGTACATTAGGACATCAGACATCTTATTTCTAGGGCACGGATCCGTCTCTGGGGGCTTGTATTGAGTGTTCATGGCTCTCATCCATGTATGCACCTCACTATGCGAACAGCTCCCAATCTAACACCAGGAATCTCCTTAAAAAGTTAACAAAGTAAAGCTGGTATCGGTAACCTTTGGAGGGGGATATTATTGGGGCATGACAACTGTACACAGCTAATTCACATTTCTGCTATATTTAGCTTAAGCCCTCTTATATGAAGAGAGTCAACCAACCCCCATGACTGAATCATTTCACCTAAATTGTGGCCATTGTTATTATTCTGGTTTGTTATAATTTTAATATCACGCGCTAGTAAATTTACAGCAATACTAAATTAGTTTGTATTCAATGGTATTAAATACTTCAGTAAGTGTAATTCTGAAAACTTAAAAATAAAATTTAATTTTTTCAATATTTGCAATTTTCTAATACAATAATATATAAGAAAATATAGCTCAAGGTCATAATTAAATATCTATAAATACTACTTAACACCCCAAAGTCGACAGTTAACAAAGTCAACAATTGTTTCACCATAAATAACCATTTAACATAAATATTTGCATCTGTGTTTCACGCTAGTGTCCAATAAATGTGACGTTTGTGTAACAATCTGCATAAATATAGGTCAAGGTCATAATTAAATATCTATACATACTACTAAACACCCCAAATTCAGCAGTTAACAAAGTCAACAATTGTTTCACCATAAATAACCATTTAACATAAACATTTGCATCTTTGTTTCTCGCTAGTGTCCAATAAATGTGACGTTTGTGTAACAATCTACATGTGGCCATTCGTTGCTAGCGTCCCACTTATGGGACGCTTGTTGTACACTTGATATAACGAAGTAGTAAAAAAAAATTGTTATTTTTAAATTTTTATCTGATAGAAATATGGTACTGCTACAAGTTTCAAATGTATTTTGCACTTAAAATGTTAATATTTTAGAAGATATGCATTATCCTGTGCGCATGTTTTCTTTTTTCAGCAATTTTGACAAGTCCTGCAAATCCGGAACTATAACATTTTTCTAAATTAATTTTTTTCACAAAACACACACAAATTCAATAGTTTAGCCATTTTCAAATACAATGAAACATAATTTGTGTTTTAACTAGTATTTAATAAATTTTAGCAATTTTTTTTACCAAGCGTCCCATAAGTGGGACGCTAGCAGAATATGGGTTAAACCATTACACATTTTTTCGTTACCCTGGTATGTGGGTATAGATTGCAGCAACGCAGACCTGTACGATAGTATTTATTGCAGTACAGATAAACATTATTTTGTGGCCTAACGGCTGACAAAGGGGTCCACTGATAAATTTGGCATAGGGCATTTTTGTTTTCCTAATTCGAGCATTTTTATAAATTAACATTGAATGACTATATGTACATTTAGCATAATAAATCAACCTTCCAGCAAAACGACAAAATTAAAGTGTATTAGCTGCTTAGTTTGCACTTGCGAGTTATTCTGTTTGTTCATTTTTCTCAATGAACCCAAGTTAAGAACATTTTTTTCTAACATTTAGGTGCCACGAACTAAGCTTTGCATTATTGAAAAATGTCAACTTCCTACTTTCACGAGTAAAACTTTTTTCACAGCAAACCATCACAGAGGGCAGTTTCACACAGTTTAAAAATAAATACTGTAAATGCAGGTAATTTTATGTTTACATATCTAAAAATACTTTCATAATCTCTATGCAATGTGGTAATCATAGCAATGATGATATTAGATTAATAAATAAAAACAAAAGCATGACTATATTACAAAAAATTGGCGTTGATGTTGGCAGTGTTTTACTGTTTTTCACAGAAAATCTTCCAGAATTACCCCCCTGTCACATGTCAAATAAAAATGTCACCTGGACAACAGCGATGCCTAAAGGCATCTGGACGCCTGGCAATATCTGGAAGTCTCTGGTCTGTAAGGACGAAGGGGTCATCAATACAGACTGGACATTAAAATGCCTCAGAAACACATCCGTTTGGATCTTCGGGGACTCAAATGCCAGATTAGCGTATGATGTGATTCTAGAGCTAACAAAATGTAACAAAACAAAAGACCTATACCCTAGAGCCAAATGCACCAAGTCTGAGACTGGACTGTCTATAAATGTACTATGCCACGAAGGACCTGTGTATATAACCTTACAAAGAAATGACAATTTCTCGGTACCTAATTTTATACAGAAGCTTCCAAAAAACCAGAAACATATTCTCATCATTCAGTATTACCTCCACTACGCGGCTGCCCATCTTGCTGTGCTGTCGTTACGTATGAAATCTCTGAGAGCCGCCATAGAAAAACTGCTTGAAGAAAACCCCAACGTCTTGATAGGACTTAGAGCTCCTCATATCTCTCCTTTATTTTACGATTACAACCATGCAGTTGGAGGGGATCCTTTAGGACCCCAGTATATCCATATAATACGAGAAAGGTTCAAAGGCTTAGAAGATAAAATCGTTTTCTTAGATTTGTGGGAAATGTCCATTGGAATAGAAAACCCTGATTATCATCCACCGCAATATGTTAATCTCGAGATGTTCAAGTTCTTGTTGTCCTTTCAGTGCCAGTGATATGAAATTATTCATCGCCTAATAAATTGGCACACAAATTATAAAGTTGAAACATTCAATAATTCTATAATACGAGATGAATGGCCCGTTGAGGGAGAGATACAACGGGCGCTAGATTTATAGTGTTGTCTTTTTATGTAAATCGAATCCAAAATCAAAATCACCACCTCAAATTCAAATTTAACCGGAAACGAAACATGTCTTTAAAAACTGATTTATATCCAGATTCGGGATTTTAATTGGATTTAAGCTTGTTTCTGCACAATGATACTAAATATAGTCTTAGACATACCCCTAAACATTGCACCTAAGCTTAAGCATGGCAAAAGTCGCGTTTAGAGTTTCTTTCAGGCGACTCTACGCGGGTGGAAGGGGGGGGGAGAGAAAGGGGATCGTTTCTTAACCCGAAGCATGTCTACCGTCTCATTCAACGAAATGGAATTTATATAGAAAATATACTGAATGAAACAATGCGTGAGATAGATAACGGGCCAATATTACAGAAGTAGTCTCTACCTTTAGTCTGTATGATCTACAAATGCCACCAGTGTATCTTTCAGACTTTTCCCCAGGGACGCTTGAAAATTGGCAGGGGTGAATAAAATTCTCCGGGGCGAGTGAAGCCGACATAGTAAAAGTGTTTCTTTTCCATATATTTAATATTTCTTTTGGTTACAACATGCTCAGCTGTAATCTGTGTTTTTTTTTAAAAAAACATGTCTGAGTTGACTGGACACTGGGCAGGTGAAGTAGAGTTGACCTGGTTTTTTTTACCCCCAGCATATGAAAGGATAGTGTGGTCAGACCCATGCTCTTCCGAAATAGGTGTTTTTAAAAGACAAAACGTCTGAGGTGTGACGTCTTTTTTAATGTGGGTTCTGTTGTTTTTTTTGGAGACGAAGTGATAGACGTGATGTCATTTAGGGTTGACCCCCGAAACCCACATTTATCCAAGGGTAACGGGTAGTCTAAAAGACGATATACCTTTACATGAGACTCTTACTGATATTTTATTTTTGGTTATTTTTATTGTATCGCATGGTTTTGTTGTTCGACAGGGAATAATAAGTAGGCGACAAGCGTATTTCTATAAAATAATTAGCTTTGATACTTATGTAATTTGTGTAACGAATCGTGTTATTAAGGAATATTTGAATATGTTTGAATATTTATTTGTTTGTTTATTTGTTTGTCTGATTTACTACTGTAGAGGATCTGCTCTATGTAGAGAGCTGTAAAATACTATGTAGATAGAGAACAATTTTTGTTTTCAGACAGACTGTTAATCACAAATTTATTTAAAGACATTAATTAATTTATTGATTTATTCATAGGTAGATTAACCATATTAATTATAAAAGTTTAAAACATTCACTTAACTTTGTGGGAATAGTGACGTCACATGATTTGTTTATTTTTTAGTACAATAAAATGGCGGCTTCCATCATAGACTTTGTGGCCCAATCAAAAGTTTAACGCGTTCTAAAGCTAATTTTCTGTCGGCTATAACTTTAACAATACGTCCGTTTGCTGTATTTATTACGTTTCAATTCTATAATCAATGTTTGAACACTTTTTATTTTGTTATACAATACATTTCTCTAGATCCACAGAAATATGTCAAGATTCTTACGCAGCTTAGAAGTAAAATATATAAGTTATTAACTTCTCCAAACGAGCCTAGATGGCTAAGAGGTTAGCACCTTAGGTACCATGCGGGTGGTATGGGTTCTAGACATGTCGGTGTTCTTTTTTAAAATTTTAAATAATTTTTTTAGCTGTGAATGCTAATGTTGCCTTTGCCTATTGGGATACATGGCAGGTGAAGTAGAGTTCACCTGTTTCTTTGTCCTTAGTATATACCGTGGATAGTGTGGTCAGAGCCATGCTCGGCCGGAATCTCTTTTTTTAAAGATAAAACATGTTGTCTGAGACTTGGTGGAACACTGGGCAGGTGAAGTAGTGTTGGGTAGGTGTAAAGTTCACCTGCGACGACAGCATATGAAGAGATAGTATGGTCAGACCCACCCTCAGCCAAAATCTGTGTTTTCACAGACAAAAACATGTCTGAGTTGGGAGGACACTTGGTAGGTGAAGTAGAGTTGATCTGTTTTTGTGACCTCAGCAAATAAAAGATTATGTTGTCAGACCCATACTCAGGCGAAGTCAGTGTTTTTTAAAAGACAAAAATGTCGGAGGTGTGACGCCTTATTGATTGTGGAGTATGGTTATTTTGTGATGATAGTGACAGACGTGATGTCATTTATGGATTACCCCCGAAACCCACAGTTATCAAATGATAACGGGTAGTCTAGTTTACATTAAAAATCAATTAAACGTTTTACCTGTTGCTGATTTGAGCTTATCTTTAAGCACTGCGGTTTAAATTTTAAAATTTAAACACACATAAATATCTGTTATCACTTTCTGTTAGACATGGGTATAGATGGCTGGATTAAAGCCTGACCGATTACGTCAAGTACACACCATATATATATATATATATATATATATATATATATATATATATATATATATATATATATATATATATATATATAATCCATGATTCAAATTATTTAGAATAGCACTCACTTAAGAACTTTATAGTGTCTGTAAATATTATGTTATTTTAATACCTAATTTCAAAATTTCAAAATACTTAATTTCCTTTTTCATTTTTGATTTAGTAGATTTATTAATTTCATGTATTTGGTTGTAAATCTGCTGATATGTAATAAATATGCTACACAATATCAAACAAAACGAAAATGAGTTGTTGTTTTTTTAATTTCTATTTTTATTTATTTTTAAATATTTATATCCACCTATCAGCTTCATTTACTTTTGAAAATATTTTGTAAGATTTATAGTTGTCTAGACCAGTTGACTATAAAAAAAATTAGGAAACAATTCAGAAAAAGGAGATGTTTAACCAAGGCTGCTGTGTGACATGTTATAGTTTGAAGTGCGTGCTAGCTGATTGCAAGGAACCATTTTAATGATGTGTTATTTAACGTAGTAGGTAAGTCCCGTGATAAGTAAAATGGGGTGGAGGTGGTGGTGAGTTTGTGTGTAACAACGGAGTGGAATAAGGTTATGTATGGACTTTGTGAGAGTGTATCTTGTGGTGCGAAGTGTAAGTTATGTATGGAGTTTGTGAGAGAGTGGCTTACTTATATAATATGAATATTAGAGTGGCTGGTTAAGTGAAAAGTTATGTGTGGACTTTGGTCCAGATGAAACACGGCCTTGTATCATGGCCCCGGAAAACTAAAACCACACCGTAAAGGTGGGTCCTTATACAATCATGAGCTATCTAAACTCTGGCCCCAGTACACCCAACTCTGGGAGAAACTTTATTAGGTCTTTATTATGTCTGGAGACGGCAGTTCAGTTCGTTGGGTTTATTGTCTAAATCCTCCGACATTAATATATTAATAACAAAGAATTTTCAACAGTACCATTAAATTAGAGTTACTAAATTTAAATGAAATATTACTAACATGTGTCATTCCATGCTGGTTCTATGAAATGTTATTTTAAAAAACGGATTATTATAACTTAAAATCTAATAACACATGCATTTAAAAACATGGGTCAGTCAACCAATACGTTTTAAAACTAGATTTAAATAAAATTTAATTTTAAAAAAATCACAAATTAATTTGAGAATTTATTTTTTGAACTTTTATGAAGTGCGTTACATACAATTACTCTAAACAAGTGACAAACAAAACAAATTAAATAACACAATTTCATATTAATGATTAATTTGAAACTTGAAATCTTAAAATTCATATGCTCATTTAAAGTGTCGAAAATCTTCCCTCTGACTTTTGTCTCTGAAAGGACTAAAAAACATGACCATCTTAAGATTAACATAGCGATCCATTAGCAGTGATTAACAAACAAACATCCTCCACTTTGCTTTATACTATAAAATTGTTGAATGTTTGAATTTTAAATTTGGTGTGTCAATTTATTAAAAATTGTATAATTTCATATCACCGGCACTGAAAAGACAACAAAAACTTGACCATCTCAAGATTAACATACTGTGGTGGATGATAATCAAAGTTTTCTATTCCAATGGACATTTCCCACAAATCTAAGAACACGATTTTATCTTCTAGGCCTTTGAACCTGTCTCGTATTATATGGAGATACTGAGGTCCTAAAGGATCCCCTCCAACTGCATGGTTGTAATCGTAATATAAAGAAGCGATGTGTGGACCTCTAAGTCCTATCAAGACGTTGGGGTTTTCTTCAAGCAGTTTTTCTATGGCGGCTCTCAGAGATTTCATACGTAACGACAGCACAGCGAGATGGGAAGCCGTGTAGTGGAGGTAATAATTAATGATGAGAATATGTTTCTGGTTTTTTGGAAGCTTCTGTATAAAATTTGGGACAGTAAAATTGTCGCTTTTTTTTGAGGATACATACGCCGGTCCTTCGTGGCAAAAAACATTTATGGAGAGTCCAGTCTCAGGATTGTTGCATTTTCCTTTAGGGTATTCGCCTTCTGTTTTGTTACATTTTGTCAGCTCTAGAATCACATCATAGGTCATCCTGGCATTTGAGTCCCCGAAGATCCAGACGGATGTGTTTCTGAGGCATTTTAATGTCCAGTCTGTATTGATGACCCCTACGTCCTTACAGACCAGAGACTTCCAGATATTGCCAGGTGTCCAGATGCCTTTAGGCATTGCTGTTGTCCAGGTGACATTTTTATTTGACGTGTAACAAGGGGGTGATTCAGGAAAGTTATCTGCAATATATATATATATATATATATATATATATATATATATATATATATATATATATATATATATATATATATATATAAATAAATAAATATATATATATATATATATATATATATATATATATATATATATATATATATATATATATATATATATATATATATATATATATATATATTACAAATAACGTACAGAAAATGTTATGCTCATTTAAAATGTAAGTGATCTACGTTACAATATGTTGTGTTGTATGAAGTGTTGATCTTGGTATGATAATCAACGCCGCTGAGATTAATCATTTTGAAGTTCAATAAGGTGTACACACACACAAACACACACACACACACACACACACACATATATATATATATATATATATATATATATATATATATATATATATATATATATATATATATATTGAATGAGTAAGAAGTAATGCTTATTTTAATAACCTATGTATCAACATAAAATATGTGATGTTGTATGTTGTGCTGGTCATCGGAATGGATAATCCAACATTAAGAACGTTGAGATTAACATCGTTCAACATATTCTATTAAAATTATATTTTAGTGAATGGTCACAACCAGAATACCTGTATTTTCTGTAGATATTTTAAAATTGTGAGCAACTGTCCGCTCTGATGGTTTCCTGTGGATGAGTTTTCAACTCGTAAAGCCGGAACAAAATTAATGTAAGAAATATTAACTAGAATGTTTACCTGTTACTTTCGTGTGGCAAAGCAAGAACACATATTAAATAATAAACTTTGCAACGTAAAAATATTTCAGAAGATAGTAAGTTAGTATTTTAAATTAAAAAATAGAGATTGTTAATTTCATACACAAACACGGTTATTTACCGTTTTCTTAAAATCTTGATTTCCAAAAGTAAAGAAAAAACTTACGTGCAAATAGACTTAATCAGACTTCTTTCATCTTCTGTAACGTCGTGGGGCGGTGATAAATCTAAATATCCCCCTTCTATCCAGTCGTCACATGATAAACTGAAGATATATATATATATATATATATATATATATATATATATATATATATATATATGTATATATATATATTTAGGAAATATATATACAGAGAGAGTATGTATGTGTAAGCTTACTGATTATTTCTCGGTCTACCACAGTAATAATTCTCGTAACCAAACTTGCTGAAGTTACAAATACATTCCCAACCTGGTATGTTTGGAGCTTGAAAACAAATGGTGTCCTGTTATATTTTTTTTTATAATAAACACCGTTAGCATAACCCTATATATATATATATATATATATATATATATATAAAACAATGTGTGTCTGTGTGTTTGTATGTCTTTTATGAATTACTACAACTGTCATCCGATCGAAATGAAACTTTGGGAAGTTGATAATACTCTTGGGAAGTTCATACAATCACCATCAAACTTTGAGGACTTGATGAGAACACACCGGGGGGGGGGGGGGGGTTAGCCAAAAATCATTCTTAATATTGCTAGGGTGGCGCCCCGAGAGTTTTCAAACTGTCTCCATTTACGGTTTATAAAATCAAAGTAGGATGCGGATCGACATCGTTCATCCGAAAGCCATTAAAATTTGGGGAGTTGATAAAAAATACTCCCACGAGGTGAAGAAAATAAATTTTCCAAGGGCGGCACAGGAATGTGCGATTTGGCGCTCTCGTCTTTCTCTTGAGCCCTATGGCACCTACGTTCGTTTATAATATTGACACTGAGGCACACGACATTCAATGACCAGGGGCCGTACGCGGCGCCCCTACGGTAGTGTATCTGGGGGCTCCCTTTCAGCCCACTGCTACGCCCCTGACACCTGGGAGGTGGCTAAAGTGTGTTCTACCTACAAATTATGGAAACTGATTAACATACAGTATCATACACCACGTACTGGGGCCTGCTGGGTAGTAATGTAGGTAAACCGGTGCCCTGAAAAATATCACCCAAGAAATATGGCGCAGGCACTGTTGACATTTAAACTCGGTTTTAGAAAACAAGGTCACGCGTCTATGAACATAGGATTGGTAACGTATTGCTAAAAACATCTTAAATATTACGTCATACTTCTTATGAAACCAAGGCAACGTGCGTACGGGCACGCTTTTATATATATATATATATATATATATATATATATATATATATATATATATATATATATATATATATATATATATATGTATGTATATATATGTATGTATATATATATATATATATATATATATATATATATATATATATATATATATATAATTATATATATATATACATACATTAACAAAGTTATAGGTAAATGTAAGCGAATAAAACGGAGTTTTATATTCTCCAGCATTTACCTCATTATAGTTTCCCTTTTTAAATGTGGCGGCCATTAATCTTGTTGCCCCAATGTGAATCTGGTGGATGACGGTCCTGATGAATTCACGAGGGTAGGCGATGGCCAAGTGAAGCTAAAGATTAGACAATTATTTGTTAAAACTCAAGACCCTATCTTGAATTATAACAATTAGAAACATTCGCCTATTTATGCTTTCGTAGCTAGTATACTTTCTGTTTGCTTTGCATTGAATTGCTTTGAAAAACAACAACAACAAAAAAAGAACAATGTTGTTTTCTTTGATCAAAGCTTTGGGTCGCTGATGAGATCCCTTGCATATTTTAGCGAGCAAAGTTTTTTAAAACATCTGTCTGTACTCAAAATTTAATTTAAAAAAAAAACCTTTTAAAAAAAACATATTTGAAATGTGTCTCTGTATTGAATCTTACTGGATTGCAATCCTAAAATTCAATCGTTAATGATTAACACAGTTTGCTGAAATCTCTTTTATTTTACAAGCTCTTTTTTTAAAAGATGCCTTGCGCTATTATCTTATTTCCGCCAATTTATTTCAAATTTGACTCATATATCAAGGCGCAGTGACAATTTAATGTGAAAATATCTATGATACAATTCTATTTCTGATTTATTTAATAGTTTATTCATATTGAATAATATAGCATCACCTGTCACAACAAAACCCTTACTTTACAAATCTAAAATAAAAATTAAAACTTCAGTTAAATTACTATAAGTATTGCTAGTATTTATTTGTTAGAAAATTTCTAGGCTTAGATAAACCATTTAGTACTTATTTCTCAAATGCTATAAAATATTTAACTTTGGTGGAAAAATAATTAAACCAACTTTTAAAGCCAAGTTGTACTAAGGATTTTATATACATAGAATACAAATTTACTATATCTACAAAACAGTGGTGCATTATTAAATATTTAAAAAAATACTTTATTTTTTTTCGGCAAAAATAAAAGCGTATAATTTTAAACGGTTTTTAAAAAAAAAAACATTATTTTAATCAATTAGGAAAAAATACGTTACCGAAGATAATCCAGTCCAGAGACATTTTACATTGAAAACATAGCTGCCATTTTTTAGATCCAAGACATCACCCACTACAGCATATCCAGTTGGATTATTGCCCTTCATCCACACCCTGACCACATCTTCTCCCTTGGTTCTCTGACGCCCGTACCCATCCACGACATCCAGACGACCGTGTATAGTTTCAAGTATCTTACACCTGACCACACCTTGTATTGTGTTTTCAACTGTCACTTTAGACAATTCCAAATCTGGAAGCGTTTTAGTATCGTTCAAAGGGGGATAACTCAAATATTTTTTCTCCCAATCAAAGATATACTGCCCTCTTGCAAGGAACGGTTTAGGTACCATTAAATCTTTTGCTATTAGTCCATTGAATTCCTGTGTACTTGTAGCTGTACACACAAGGTTATCTGCATAACAAATATTGTTACACGTATTTAAAGTCTTGTAGGAATGTTGAGCAAAAGCTTCATAGATATCTATCGGACCATCGTCCCAGAATTCTCCCTCAATCGCTTGATAAAAATGGACGTCAACTTCTCCATGTAGAGGTAAAAGCGTCGTTTCTTTTTTGTATGGTGGCGTGGTCATTGGTGCAAAATTTAAAAATTGCTGCCTGTTATTTTATAAATATAAAATTACTTGTCTTTTATTGGACTCCTTTAACGGCACATATCTTTACAAAATATAGGTATTGATTAAAAAAAAAAAGATAATTAATAATGTTACAATATTTTAGCAAATGCTTGATAATAATTTTTTTTACTGACCATTTAAAGAGATATAATACCGAACAATACACGGTTATAAATCCAACAATGAAGGTGATGCTTCTATTGGTAGTCGTAGTAAATTTCATTCTTCATTAGCTTTTCAATCTGTGACAAGAAATACATGGAACCGTCTATGTTTGAAAATAGTAATATATTAATGACATTATACATTCAGAGACTAGTGGTAAAAGTAAATGTAACATAAATTTAAAATAAAAAAAAAACATCGCTAAAATTTGTAGGCTATAAACATATACATTCCGAACTCAAGGAAACCCGATTAAAAATATAATTCAAATATTCAAATATGCAATGCATGTATTATAATGATATAACTGACAAACAATATAGATGAGGTTATTCCATTTTAGGGATAACAAATATGAATTTTTATTAAAATCATAATCTCCAATAGGCCTATGTTCTAAATTGAATTTAATCAATAAGGATTTAATCTTAATGGAACTATTTTAAACGCGGCTAACGGTCTAGCATAATAACAGATTTTAAAATAACGGAACTAGTAGTAGAATGGCGAATTATACGTCATATTTGTGATTCATATAGTTTGTAGGACTACAAAGTTTATTAAGACGATGAGAATATATACCTCAGTCAATACAAGGTGTTACGTCCCTTACATGTCCCCTGATTGTGTGTGTGTGTGTGTGTGTGTGTGTGTTGTGTGCTCGAACGACAGTTATATATATATATATATATATATATATATATATATATATATATATATATATATATATATATATATATATATATATATATATATATACGTAAAAAGGTGAAAGTGTGTATGTGGGCTTGTTTGTGGTATATGCATTACTACAGCTTTCATCCGAAGCCATGAATCTTTGGGGAAGTTGATGACAATACTCGAGGGAGATTTCTGCAAAAATATATTTAACGAGCCGACCCGCGGTGTATCTTACGCCGCTATTTAGTTGTTGTTTTTTCTACTTTTCAGTTATTCATAATTTGTGAATTCGACAGTACCAACGCTGAAACTCTATAAGTAGCTCATTAAGGACGATAACCCCTCTCCTTCCCCCCCCCCCTCCGTTAAAAGTAACCTCCACTTCCCCCCCCCCTACGTTTAAAATCGTTTCAAACTAAATTATCTGCCCCTAATAGTCGTCACTAAACCCGGCTCTGTTTGTAAACATTTAGAGTGAACCACAGCTCACCAGACCATATAAGGGTGGGGGTGGTAGGGAGCGCGTTTACAGCTTGTTTTCTAGCGTCTCCTAGAAGAGAATTATATATATATAGATTTCGAAAGGGCGTCAAAAATGCACTGAATGCATTTTTTACGACTATTTTTTATGAAAAACTATTGGAAGCTTCACAAGCACACAGTTATCTAAAACTGTAATTTCTTGTGAGAAATTCGTCTATTTAATATGTAGTGTGGGACGGAGTGGTCTAGCTGTAAAGAGTTGGTCTGCTAACCCGTAAGTCTAGAGCTAGAATCCGGGTTCAAGTCAGTAGACCGTCCCTGAGTCCACCCAACTCTGATGGGTACCTAACTCACGTTAGGGAAAGTAAAGGCGGCTAGGCATAGTGCTGACCACACTATCTCTTCATATGCCGAGGTCACAGAAACAAGTGAACTCTACTTCACTTGCCCCATAGACTGTCAGGTTTGAAAGGGAAACTTTACTTAATATGTAGTATCCTAACAATTAGGTTCAGAATTTCGAGTTTAGAGAAAGGGATAAGTTTAAATTAATGTTCAGTGATAAGATTACAGTGAGGCTAATTCTAGGGTCACTCTTGATGATATTGTCAACAAAATATTCACAACGTGGCTTTTGAAGTGTAGAATTTTATAAAAGTGTTTTAGGCACTTGTAATAAAGAAATATGGCCACGAAATTGTTTACTACCATTAAAGGTTTGTGGAATACAAACATAACGTTGTATCAATCTAAAAATAATCGAAACAGCAAAACTGAAGTTGAGCTGGTTTTGGGAAGCGATAAAGGCCTATATATGTCGTGTGTGTGTGGGGGGGGGGGGTGTTGTGTGTGTGTGTGTGTCTAATCTCGAGTAACTACAAATAACACATACCTCCCCAGACTATTCAAAACTCCACTGAAGACAACTCGAAAACGAAAACTCCAAGAAACTACAAAAAACTGGGTGTTTAGGACCCCAAGTCTAAACAAACATTGGATACAATCAGCTCTATCTGTGTAGGACCCTAGATTAAACACACACACACACACACACAGAGGCGTAGCGACCCTTCCCGGCGCCCGGGGACAAACTTTCGATTTGCACCCCCCTCGAACTTTTGATTTGCACCCCCCCCCCCCCCCCTCAAACTTTCGATTTGCACCCCCCGCTCGAACTTTTATTTGCACCCCCCTCAAACTTTCAATTTGGCGTCCCCCCTATGGTCGGCGCCCTGGGACATATGTCCCCCCGCCCACCCTCGCTACGCCTCTGCACACTCACCAGATAGACATAAACTAGCTGTTAACTTTCAAGACAATGCGAGGTGGGAACAGATAATTCAGGACGGCAGGTCATAAAAAAAAACAACAACAAAGACTCATATCTTAACTATCTATCAGTGCTAAACAGTAACTTATCACGAGGTAAAAAATCTGCCTCGACATTTTAATTAAATATACCTTAGCGTATCTATATATATATATATAATTCTCTTCTGGGAGTCGCTTGAAAACAAGCTGTAAGCGCGCTCCCTACCACCCCCACCCCTTCATGGTCTGGTGAGCTGTGGTTCACGCTGTTTACAAGCAGAGCCGGGTTTAGTGACGACTATTAGGGGCAGATAATTTAGTTTGAAACGATTTTAAACGTAGGGGGGGGGGTAATTAAGTGGAGTTTACTTTAACGGAGAGGGGGGGGGGGGGGAAACGGTGGGGGGGGGATATCGTCCTTAACGAGGTACTTATAGTGTTTTAAAGAAATATTTTCAGTGGCAGCGTTGGTACTGTCGAATTCACAAGTTATGAATTACCGAAAAGTAGAAAAAACAACAACTAAATAGCGGCTTATGATATGCCGCGGGTCGGCTAGTTTTAAATAAAAGAGAAGCAAGTAGTGAAGCAAGTAGTGCTTCTCTCCCCCCCCCCCCCCACCCCCTGACTATCCTTCTTTTGAAGGCTATATTTTTTTACCTATCTATATATATAGAAAGCAAAGTGCCCGGGTTCCCGATAGGGAATTTTCCTGCGTCGCAGGCGCTTCACCTTTGGCAGGATTCTGCCTTGGGACAATAGAACACGAGAGCTGAAGCCGGTTGGCCGCACCGTCCACGAGAAGGGGGTCAAAACTGACCTCGACTGGCCGGCGATTAAATAAGCAATATTACGAAAAAAACTTTTGCCGAACGACCCCCCTTGATATTTTGTGAGGTGGTAGAAGAACACCAAGGGGTATCACAAAAAACACGGCATATCTGGGAAAAAATCCTAGTGGTCAAAACTGACCAGCCGTATTTCCCTATATAATCTTGGTATTTTATGTGAAAAACAGAGGGTAATTTCAATAAAGATTTCAGGGTACTTAACTTCTGTACATCACGCTAATTTTTGGCATGCACCTAGGTAAGTGGCTAGGCCGTACGGAAAAACTGTCGGTTTGGCTAAAATGTGACCACGAGTGAAATTCTCTTTATATGAGCAATATTACGAAACAAACTTTTGCCGAACAACACCACTTGATATTTTGTGAGGTGGTAGAAAAACCTCAAGGAGTGTAAGAAAAAACTCGCCGTATCCGGGAAAAATTTAAAAATGTGTCAAAACTGTCCAGTTGTATTTTCCTATATAATCTTTGTATTTTATGCGAAAAGCAGGGTAGTTTCAACACAAATTTCAGGTACTTAACCTCTGTACATCTAGCTAATTTTTTACATGAACCTGCATAGATTACTATATAGATTACCATGCCGTATGGAAAAACTGTTGGTCTAAAAAAAATGACCTCGAGTGACATTCTCCTAATATGAGATTTTAATAAGTAAATTGACGAACGATCCCCTAATATTTTGTGAGGTCGTAGACTGACCCTGGAGGGTAACGAAAAAACAACAACATTATTCCCGTCGGAAAAAATCCTTATGGTCGTTAGATTTGTCTAGATGCTGTATTTTCTTTTATAAACAATTGTCTGTCGTAAAGTAAACAAAGACTACGTCATTCGGTTTATGTACAGGGAGGTAACTTTTAAAGTAATAATTTTTAAATAATATTTATACAATCTGTTAGAAAAAACTAAAATCACAAAGTATAGTATTCGTTTAAATAAATATTTCGTTATAAATTTAGTAAAGTTATTGTACCAAAATGTAAAAATCAATTGCAAAAGTGAAATTAATGTAATATTTGATTTACACTACTAATAAAGCCTTTGCTGTTATAATAACCTTGCGAGTAATAAGTTTGCGAATACTCCACCAATGTTAGCATGTCATGAAATTACTCACTGTTAAAAAATTTAGTCCCGATGCACTCCACATAACAGCCAATCACCAATTAATTAATAAGCGAACATAAGCGAAGCTAGGCAGAATGCTTAGTTTAACACAAAGTAAAGATTCCTCTTTAGACCTAGTAATCCATTGAGCAGATGTTCTTTTGTTTCTTGACCTCGGCACATTACGGGATAATGTGATCAGCACAATGCCCAGCCGCTTTTACTTTCCCTATCTATTTGAACCGGATGGACTCAAGGAGGTCCATTGAATTTTAAACCTGTTTTACTTATATCAAAGTTATCATTCCTGTCGAACATAAATTAATTTATATATTAATGAATAATGTGATTAGCATTGGGATTAGTAGCCTAGCACACTACCCTCCCTTACGTTCCTTACATAGGTGTACTACTTTACAAAGAAATAAAACGGTAGATTTTACTTAAACGACGTTATTAAAGTTAATGAGGTGAAACTAAAGGCTAGCGGTCCGTCTTTGACTAGAGTTAGTCTAAAGTTTTGGTTAGGAGAAATCAGTTTTTTACGAAAATCTCATCAGCAGCGGATTCCATTATTTGAATAACTGAAAAGAAAAGCGTGGGTCACTTTTTAGATTTTAGTAAAGGTATAGGCCTATATTAGATAATATAATGACCCATACTGTAATTATTATTTAAAAAATGGTCCATTATTATATTTTTGAAGAAAATCATGTATTTTCTTTTTTTTAGCGAATAATTAGTGCTAGTTATTAAATTATTTTTTATTAATTTTTTTTTCAATCCTTCAAACACTTAGCACGACAGACAATGTAAGATAAATAAAATCTTGTAAAAAATTGCATAAAAGCGTTGTAATAACAAGCTTTTATGTAAAAATGCACTAAAAAGGAGAAAATAAAAGGATTTTTTAAAAATATATTATAATAAACCACAATTTAAATAACTATAATTAATTTTCTCCTTTTTTAGTGTAATTTTACATACAAGCTTGTTAATAAAAACTTATTAATGTGTTTTAAAAATATTTTTTCTTGTAGTAGGCCTACTTTAAAAATGTGTATACCTTAAACCTGCATGACTAAGAAATATTGCGCACCAAATGAACATGATAACGCGCGTTTATTAGTGCGGAATAGTAGTAGTGAGACAGACTACGAATTTCAGAAAACATTAATTAATTCATAAAAAAATAAATTAGGCATCCAATCGAGTCAAATTTAATACCGAATTGCAATGTCATTGGGTCTTGACATACGTGCCGAATTTCAGAGAAATTGATCGGTTAGAAGTGCCCGAAAATTTTGTCGATAGGAAAATACTTGAAAATAGAGAGAAACAGAAAGCAAGTTAAATAAAAGCTTGTAAAAAAGAAAGGCTCCTACCTTAATTAGACTACATAGCATTAAAAACAGTGATTTATATTGTGTCAATAAAATGCAGCGTTAGTACTACTTGTGGGAATACGAATACATTTATTACCCGACTGTCTGCATGTATTATTGTTCTAACTGCTGTGGAAAACAATAAATTTTCTCATACCTTTGGCGTTTTATGTTTTTACACTACATGCCAAAGAGTGCGTTTATGACTAGAGTTGGTGCGCAACTCTGGTTGAAAGAAATTGATGTGATTTTATTGCTGTGTTTATGTATTGTTCTATGAACGGTGTTAAATATTGTTCCATAAACGGTGTTAAATAATACATTTTCCATTACTTGCCTCTGCCTAACATGTTCACAACAAGCAACGCAAAAACTCCAGGAAAAATCAACGGCTTCTAAAAGAGAAAGCGCTTACACACAAGTCACAGATTCTCACTACGCTCGGGGAACGTTTATAGGGCTGTGGAATTGAGAGGGTGGGATGGATGGCGGAAAAACTCAAACACAAATACCCAAAGAATAGTTAGAGAAAATTCAAGGAAACAACGAACAAGTTCTTGTTTAACAATGTGTTATTTGACGTAGTAGGTAATTGCAATGTTAAAAACGGGGCAGGGGCGGAGTTTGTGTGTAACTAAACCGGGAGTGATCTCCCATAAACTTTCTCGAAAATTCTTATATAACTTGGAATGTAGACATGATTTTTAATTACTTAAACTTTTAAAAATAGAATAGAAACTCATAGAAAAAAGAATTGCGCACCAAGCAAACGCCAAAACAAAATGTGCATAATAGTGCGCAATATTATTAGTACTTTATAAATTTACATGCGTTTTTTGAGAAATTGGAAATAGCGTAAATTAGTACTTCAGGTCAACGGAAATTACTCATAATTTGACAGAAGGTAGAAAATCAGATCTTTTACTTACATGTGAAATTTCATTTATCTATCTGAAATAGTACTCACGTTATAGACTTTTGAAAAATATTCAAAGTAGAAAAAGTACAACTTCCGGTTATCGGAAATTGCTCAAAAGTTGTTCAGGATCTACGATTTTGATAAAATACTATATATGAAATTTCATCAACCTTGCTGTAAAGGTACTCAAATTATCCTGTTTACACACTCACACACACACACAGACACACACACAGACATACGGACAAGATTGCTAAATTATGTTTTTCCGCATCAGTTATTTTTATTGCACGATTACAAGACTTTCTCTATAGGCACCTACTTCGTATATACGAGAAAGTAAAAATAAGGTGTTGGTCTAGGTACAAAAGTAATTCATTTGCATTGCGCTTAGAGAATATTTTAAGGACTGTTGAGTGGGTCAGAAAAAACTCAAACACAAATATCGATAGAAATAGAATAGTCTGAGAAAAAGCAAGAAAGCAAATAAATAAGTCTTTTGAAACAATTTATTTGACGTAGTAGGTAAGTGCCATGTTAAAAGGGGGTGGAGGAGGCGCAGAATTTGTGTGTAAAAAGGGCGAGGAGTATGGTTAAGTGTGGACTTCGAGAGAGGGGTTTGTGAGGCGTTGTGCAGCTAATAATATAATAAATAGCTATGTTTGTCTGTTTGTATAATTGTCGAATTCAATGAGCTATTAAATCGGATCAACATGTTTAAAGAAATTATAAGCTGGTGCAGACGAATCTGGCCCTGGTGGCGTAACCCAAAGAACACACAGTACGTCCTACAGTACTGGTACGTGTACAATAAGACGCGGACTAAATTCTGGCCTCAATATACTCCACTCAGTGAAAAGCTGTGAGGGGTGCCCCCCCCCCCCGCCCACAGATCTGGAGACCACAGCGCATTTCGTCCAAGAAGTTGAACTTGTTTGAATTCTCAGACATGAATATATTTAGGAAAAAATATGAAGAAGAAATAGATCAACCAATTTTTACCGCTTCCATTAAAAAGCAACTTAATTTGAATGAAATATTACTAAACTTTGTCATTCCATGCTGTTTCTGTAAGAACTGACCAAGATAACTTAAAGTCTAACAACAAATACATTTTTAAAAATGAGCCTGTCAGCCTACATGTTTTATAGCTAGATTAAAATACAACATACAAGGGGGATAATAATACATTATTTACAGGATTCATTTTAAGAAATTTTATTAAGTGCAAATATATAATTATTATGAAACAAAACAAACTAAATAGTCCAAATTTAACCAAATAATTAATTGTAAGTTTTAACTCTTATCATCCATGTGATCCTTTAGAGTATGGAATATCTTCCTTCGGGCTAATTGCACTGAAAAGACAACAAAAACTTGAACATCTCAAGATTGACATACTGTGGTGGATGATAATCAAAGTTTTCTATTCCAATGGACATTTCCCACAAATCTAAGAACACGATTTTATCTTCTAGGCCTTTGAATCTTTCTCGTATTATATGGATATACCGGGGTCCTAAAGGATCTCCTCCAATTGCATGGTTGTAATTGTAATATAAAGAAGCAATGTGAGGACCTCTGAGTCCTATCAAGACGTTGGGGTTTTCTTCAAGCAGTTTTTCTATGGCAGATCTCAGAGATTTCATACGTAACGACAGCACAGCGAGATGGGCAGCCGTGTAGTGGAGGTAATACTGAATGATAAGAATATGTTTCTGGTTTTTTGGGAGCTTCTGTATAAAACTTGGAATCCCGGTATAATTTTCATTTCTTTGTGAGTATGTATACACCGGTCCTTCGTGGCAAAATACATTTATGGAGAGTCCAGTCTCAGGCTTGGTGCATGTTCCTCTCAATGGGTATCCACCTTCTGTTTTGTTACATTTTGTCAGCTCTAGAATCCCATCATAGGTAAACCTGGCATTTGAGTCCCCGAAGATCCAGACGGATGTGTTTCTGAGGCATTTTAATGTCCAGCTTGTATTGATGACCCCTACGTCCTTACAGACCAGAGACTTCCAGATATTGCCAGGTGTCCAAATGCCTTTAGGCATCGCTGTTGTCCAGGTGACATTTTTGTTTGACATGTGACAGGGGGGTAACTCTGGAAAGTTATCTGCAAAATATAAAGCAAACGACGTCTGTGATCTAGACATGCATTTTAACAATCAATAACGTTAATATATATATATATATATATATATATATATATATATATATATATATATATATATATATATATATATATATATAATATAAGCGGGCTGTGTCTGTCCTTCCTTCCTTCCTTCCTTCCTTCCTTCCTTCCTTCCTTCCTTCCTTCCTTCCTTCCGTCCGTCCGTCATCGCTATAGATTTTGGGACTATAAAAGTAAACTACGCACCATGCTGTGCTTTTCAGTGCACCGCAGTGTCTTATTATAAGTATTAGAGTAGGGTTTGTTTATATAGCGGCATAGAGCTATTTTATAATTTCCACTGTTTGTACAATTTAGCATAACGTAAAGAGGATATTAAATACACGCACATTACTAAAACATATTAAAAGGATCAATGTCAAATATAGTTTTCGTTAATATTCCTAGAAAAAGTGGATACATTTTAATAACATAATAACTGTAGGTTAGAAAAATCTAATTAAACTGTTTAGTAATTTTGCCAAGGGAGGTATTTTAAAAATAAATTGAACTCACGCTAAAAATGTGAATGCAAAATCTGCAAGACGGAATAATTGTTGGAATAATATAATTAGCAAAATGTGAATGCAAATTATGCAGACGTGTAAGAGTACATTATTGTTGGAATATTATAATTAGCATTGATTGATAAAAGGCTATTTTTTATTTATTATGTTCACTGAATGTAATGTTTGCTACTTATAATTTTTAATCAACTATTCTCCATTATTATATTAAGTCATCACGTTCATTAGGTGCGCAATGGTTTTAGTCATGAAAATTGTAAATTATTGTAAATTTTTAAAAGTACTGAAAAAAATGCATGAATTTATAAAGTGCAATATGGTCGGTAAAACACGGATATTCTAAATACTGCCTTTAATTTATTTGCGGAAAAGCTAGGGGTTTTATAACCGAGGCGTAGCAAGAGGGGGGGGGGGAAGGTAGGGTGGAAATCGAAAGTTTGAGGGAGGTGGGAGGGTGTAAATCGAAATTTTCCGCCGGCGCTCGGAAAGGGCGCGATTTGGCGCTACGGGATAGACTGTGAGCAATATGCCTTTATGATTACATTTAAATTGAGTTTATGTTGAGTGTTGTGTTTGTTTTTTCGTTTTTGTTTTTTCTTTGCGTTCGTTTGTGTTGTATTTAGTTTTGTTCTGTTCCCAACTTGGTACATTTAAAAAAGATTTACCGTGTGTTGTGGTTGTGGTTGTGGTTGTGTTCTGGTTGTGGTTGTGTTGTGGTTGTTTTGTGGTTGTGTTGTGGTTGTGGTTGTGTTGTGGTTGTGTTGTGATTGTGTTGTGGTTGTAATGTGGTTGTGTAGTGGTTGTGGTTGTGTTTTGTTTGTGTTGTGTTTTTGTTTGTTTTGTTCTGTTCCAAAGTTGGTATATTTTAAAAAGATTTACCGTGGCGGAGCACGGGATGCAGCTAGTATATATATATATATATATATATATATATATATATATATATATATATATATATATATACATGTACGCTTAAATATAACGTACCGAAAATTTATGGGTAAGAAGCAATGCTCATTCTAAAATATAATTGATATACGTAACAAAGATGTGGTGTTCTATGAAGTGTTGATCTTTCAAATAACAGTAATCATCAATTTCTATTTCCCACATAGTATCCTAACAAGCTTTCTTAAGAATTTTTTGTTTGTTGATGTAAAAAACTAACAAATTTAATACATTATAATATAAACAAAAAATATCTCATAAAAATAAGATCTTGGTATGGATGAACCCATGTCAACAAAGCTGAGGTTAACTGTAGTCAAATAACATATGGAGTTAGATTTAGGTAAACAGTCAAACAACACAACGAGGGTACCTGTATTTTCAGTAGATATTTGAAAATTGTGAGCAACTGTCCGCTCTGGTGGTTTACTGTGGAAGAGGTTTCAAAAGCCAGAACAAAATTAATGTAGTAAAGTTTAACTCAAATGTTTAATTGTTACAATTATGAAGAAAGACAAGAACATGAATTACATAGCAAACTTTGCAAAGTAAAATATTTTAGAAGATAGTAAGTTAACATTATAATTGTTATGGTTAACTTTTAAATTATTTGTTAGAAGTTGATGATTACACGTAAGTCAAGGGTTAATAACCTTTTTCATAAAATCTTATTGATTAAAAAAAAAAACTTACGTGCAAATAGACTTAATCAGACTTCTTTCAGCGCCTGTAACGTCATGGGGCGGGGATACATCTAAGTATCCACCTTCTATCCAATCGTCGCATGATAAACTGTTCACAAAAATTTTAATTATAGAAATGGGAAAGCCCTGTCAAGGACAAACAGGGAAACACCACAAAAAAGTTTGGACAAACAGATGAACAGATGGGTGGAACGGTCTCATGACAAATTATCTCAGACAATGTATTCGAGATTATTTATCTCAAATAATTATCACAAATAATAACATGAACAAATACCCTAAGGACAAATAATCTCACTGACAATATATATATATATATATATATATATATATATATATATATATATATATATATATATATATATATATATATATATATATATATATATATATATATATATATATATATATATATATATATATATATATATCAGTGGCGGAACTAGAAAATATGGGCCACCCCGCAAAAAAATTTTTTGGGCCCCCCCCATATATATATATATATATATATATATATATATATATATATATATATATATATATATATATATATATATATATATATATATATATAAACACAATACGAACATAGGATACTCCTTTCTGGCCTGATCGGGTTTTGAAAAAAAAAATTCAATTAAATCTAATCACAACACCATGTCATGTGTATGAGTGCATTGGTCTGTTTTGAAAATCTCTTGTTTTCATTTATGTTTAATACCCCTAATCATTAAGTCGGTCAAAAGTATATCAATCATGAAGCTTTGTATAAGTAATGGTGTCTCGTGTTATGTTTATTTTTATGTTTTTTTGTATTTATATCATTAATTTTAACTACGTTTTATTTTCATACTATACCATTCTTTAGTACTTATTTTTTTTAAATAATAATTAAGACCAGTAATTGCTGTTTAATTTGATTATTACAAATCTATTAAAAAGAGCTTTTGAGCAACCCTATTTGACTATTTGAAAAAGGGAAATAATTTATGGAAGTGGTTTGAGCGTTTGCCTATCTTTCACACTACAGCTAATGTGTATATTTAAAAAAAATTTTTTTTACGCAACAGCATGTCTTAGCTACTATATATTATCACTACTGTATTTATTTGAGACGTTTGCCTTGTTTTCTAGAACAGTGGTCATTAAACGTAAACAATGTCGGCACTTTATTTCTTGGATATTAGTTGTTGGAGCGTTAGTTTGCCTACACTACCACCGATACGAGCCAGCTTAGTTGTTGAGGCGCTATCTATTCGCTTCTTGTAAGGCTAAGAGCGGGAGGGGAGGTCTGAGAAAGGAACTTAAAAGGGACAAAAAAGCACCGATGTGCTTTTATCCATCAGTACCAAATTTGGGATGGTCTCAAAAAGCCGTCTTAATATCTAGCGGCCTCTCGCGCCATTGATGTTTTTTTTCAAAAGAATTTTGCCGACAACAGCGTGTGTTTGATTGTAGGAAAAAGAATATACAAGAGCGTGGGATGGTGTCTATAGAATAAAGATACTCCAACCGCAGCTACAGTATTCTTTTTTCAAAACAACCATCAGGTCAAAAATGCAAGAAAATTAATTTTAAGTATAAAAAAAAGATTATGGGCGGCTGTGGGCCCCTAAACGGCGTGGGCCCCCCCCCCCCCGCATTGCGGGGTCTGGCGGCACTGTAGTTCCGCCCCTGATATATATATATATATATACATACATACATACAGAGAGAATGTATGTATGTGTAGTGTGTGTGCAACAGCTTACTGATTATTCCTCGGTCTACCACAGTAATAATTCTCATAACCAAACTTGCTGAAGTTACAGATACACTCCCAACCCGGTATGTTTGGGGTTTGAAAACAAATGGTGTCCTTTTAACAAAAATTAGATAATAAATATTGTTAACATATATATACATATAATTATATTTATATATATATAGTCAAAAAACAAATGCAAGTTAAAAGTGAGTGAAAAATGTAGCTTTTGACAGCGTTTACCTCCACGCGGTTTCTCTTTTTAAATCTGGCGGTCATGAATCTTGTTGCCCCAATGTGAACCTGGTGGATAACAGTCCTGATGAATTCACGCGGGTAGGCGATGGCCACGTGAAGCTAAAGATTAGAATAATTTTATCACAAGATTCCGACGTGAAATACCAGGTAAAGATGGAAACACTTTTAATCGACAGACTCTAGTTCAGCATGAACTCTTTTAGCGTAAAGCACTAACTAAAAATGAGAATAAAAATTACTTTTTAAAAGTTATTTATTGGAAATATTTTTTGAAAAAAAATTAGAATTTATGTTACGAATTCGCCACTTTCTATTGAATCATTTTAAATCGCAATCTTTTATGATTTATTCAATTGCTGAATCTGTTCAGTTTTCCAAGCTTTTATTTAACACGGTTCTTTGTGCTTTTATTCCGTTTTGAGTCGAAACTAGACAACAAAACTTTACTCACTTTTACCTACTTTTACTACAGAGCCAATTTATTCCAAAGTTGATACGAAGAAAAGACGCAATGCGAATATAATGTGAAATTAACTATGATATAAAATTAACTTTCTGATAAAAAAAACTGTTTAAAATTACTATATAAATACCCTGTAACAGTTTTGATTAAGTATTTTTTGATCATTTAGAAAAACAAATACTCTACCGAAGATTCTCCAGTCCAGAGACATTTGACATTGAAAACATAGCTGCCATTTTTTAGATCCAAGACATCACCCACTACAGCATATCCAGTTGAATTACTGCCCTTCATCCACACCCTGACCACATCGTCTCCCTTGGTTCTCTGACGCCCGTACCCATCCACGACATCCAGACGACCGTGTATAGTTTCAAGTATCTTACACCTGACCACACCTTGTCTTGTGTTTTCAACTGTCACGTTAGACAACTTCAAATCTGGCAGCGTTTTTGTATCGTTCAAAGGTGGATAACTCAAATATTTTTTCTCCCAATCAAAAATATACTGCCCTCTGGCAAGGAACGGTTTCGGTACAATCAAATCTTTTGCTAGTAGTCTATTGAAATCACTTGTAATTTTAGCTTTACACAAATGATTATCTTCAACACACGTATTGTTACACGTCTCTAAAGTCTTGTAGGAATGTTGAGCAAAAGCTTCATAGATATATATCGGACCATCGTCCCAGAATTCTTCTTTAGTCGCCAGAGAGAAGTGTACATCGGTCTCTCCACGCATCTTGTCTTTTTGTTGTAGTGGTGTAGCCACGGGTGCAAAATTTGACAACTGGCTCCTGGTATTTTAAAAGATAAAATTGCTTTTGCTCAGTTTCGTACTAGATCATTTTTTTTACAAAAAATAACTACAGTAAAAAAAAAATACATTTACATATTGTTATAATATTTTTACAAGTGCGTAGTAATAATTATTGTTTACTGACCGATATAAAAGATACAATATTGCAAAATACACGATCGTAAATCCAATAATTGAGAACATGGTTCTATTGGTGATCCTGGAAAAGCTCATCCTCTTAGATTTTTGCTATCTGTGACCAGAAATATATAAAATATTTATAATTAGGAATTTAATTTAATAATGGTATAACGCACTCAGCAAGGTAAAAGTATTGGTAACAAATAAATAAAAAGGAAGAAAATAAAAGAATCGTACCCTATACAGAATAACCCCAGGCGGGGCACGGGGCAGGGGAAGTAGAGTTCATCAGGTAAAATAGAGTTCACCTGCGACCTCAGCATATGAAGGGATAGTGTGGTCAGACCTATGCTCAGCCGAAATCTTTTTCCCACGTTTTCTTTAACTTGCTTTCGTCTCTGTTTGTTTGTCTTTCCAATCAAATCTTGCGATCGAAATTTCTGGCACTTCCCAGTTAGCTAGCGCGCTAAAATTTTCAGGGAAGCTTTGTTTTGGATGACAATTGAATATTCTATTGTTTTTATTACTAAATTGATCCATGGAAACATTTTATTGATCATTTTAGACCGCTATATAATTGTACAAAAAACGTGGGGAAAAAGGGACATAACCCAGTAACTGTAATTTGATGAAAACAAGGTTCGGTACTCTCCCTCTTTGCTTACTGAGTAGTGTTCACGCGGTGTTTGTGTACAAACAACCGTAACAACTGGTGGCCAGTATGGGGGAGACGATATGGTCGAGTGGTTGGGCACACGATTGCTATCCCACTCGACATGGGTTCAAATCTATGTGTTCTAGTCAGTAACGTATTCACACAACGTGTTTTTTACGAGTTGTCTTTTTACGAGTTGTCTTTTTACGAGTTGTCTTCGTTTACCCAAAAAAAAAGTGAAAAGATAAAATCGATAGCAAGATTTTAATGCAAACAAACAGACAAACACTAAAAAGTAGAAAATAATAATCATTAAAAAAGTTAAAAAAAAAACACGTTTTCTGATTGAACTAAAAAGTAGAAAATAAATACTATACATCACAATAATGCAAGCGATCACTCTACTATAAGCGATCAAAAACGTGGGGCGCCGTGATTTTCTTACAGTTTCTAATACTGTTGACTATCTACAAGCTCCCTAATAAAAGTCAATAGTATTATCTAATCAATAGTAATATAACTTTTACTTCGGCGACCCACGTTTTTGATCGCTTATAGTAGAGTGATCGCTTGCATTATTGTGATGTATAGTATTTATTTTCTACTTTTTAGTTCAATCAGAAAACGTGGGTTTTTTAAAACTTTTTTAATGATTATTATTTTAAAGACAAAATCATAGTGTCTGATGCTTGGCGGAACACGGGGCAGGTGAAATAGAGATTATCTGTTGCTGTGACCTCAGCATATGAAGGGTTAATGTGGTCAGACACATGCTCAGCCGAAATCGGTTATTTTAAAAGACAAAACACGTTGTCTGAGGTGTGACGTCTTTTTGAATTTGGGGTCTGGCTTTTTATGAAGATGTGTGACAGTAGGGAGGGGAGGTGAAAAATAAAAATGTTCAATTTAAACGTAACGTCCTTCATAGATGACCCCCGAAACCCATGGTTATCCAAGATTAACGTGTAGTCTAATGTGATGTTAAAAATGTTAGAAAAAAGTATTGGAAGCTTCACGAGCACACTGCAGTCGATAACTGTAACAAAATATAAGAGAGCTGTCCTTTAATTATGTAGTAGCCTAACAATCAGGTAAAGAATTTCGGGTTTAGGGTTTTGGATTAATTAGGGTAACGTTCAGCGTAAGGTTTAGGGTATTGTTTTAGTTCTGGACTAGGGATAACAAAAGGTTAAAGTCTATGATAGGCTAAGTGAAGGTTATTGTTAATTAAAATGTCTACCAGCTATTCACACCAAGGCCTTAAAGTGTTGATTTCTATAACAGTGTTTTAGACACCTGTTTATAAGTTATTGTTGAATAATAATGGTAAGAAATATGGCCATGAACAATTTTTACCGTGATAGCTTTGAAGATTTTGAATATTTCGGTGTTTAGTAGGGCCTACTCAAAAAAATCAAACAACGAAATTGAAGTTAATCTGGTATTTAAAAAAAAACGATGCATATGAATGTACTTGTGTGTGAGTGTGTAGAAGGGGGTGCTGCTAATAAACAATAATAAAAAAAAATAATAATGCACCATTATTTTAATATACCTAAAGAAAAGCGTAGGTTGTTTTTTAAATTGTAGTTAAGATATTCATTAGATAATATATTTGTTTAATTATCCGTCCAACATTATATATTTAAAGAAAATAATCTATTTTCTTTTCTTTAGTGCATAACATCGTAAAAGACAGCCATTAAACAGTGTTTTATTGTTTTTTTTTTATGAACGATTGCACACTAAATGAACACAATGTGAGTATAATAGCGCGGAATATAGTTCTTTAAATAGGACAAAGAATAATTTTAATTACATCTTAACATTAATAAAACATCTAATTAAGTCGTTTTGCCGTCACGCTGCGTTGTCATCGAATCTTGACCCATGTGCCAAGTTTGAAAGACATTGGTCGATGATCCGAAGTGGTCAAAATATTGCTCGCCCGTTTCGACCTAAGACGAAGCATTTAGCACAAAGCACTAACCAATGACAGAGAAAGTAAGTTAAATAACAGCTTTTAGAAAAACAAAGGCTCCTTTCTTGATTACATACCAATGCCAACCCGTGATTTATATTGTGCAATTAAAACACAGGTTTAGTACTAATTGTGGGCTAATGAAATCAATGATTACCTGACTATCAGCATGTAGATCTATGCATTGCTCAAATTGCCGAGTGAATTTTCTTGTGCCTTTACCGTTTCATGTTTTTACACTTAAAGTCAAGAACTGCATTGATGAACAGAGTTGGTGCGCAACTCATGATGAAAGAGATTGGTGTCGACATCATGTCTATGCTTATGTATTGTACAATTAGCGTGTAAAATATAATTTTTCCAATACTTGCCTCTAACACACGCCCACAATAAGCAACGCTTCTAAAATAAAGTGGGGGTGATCTTCCATAAACTTTCTCGAATATACTTATATAACACTACGGGGGATGGCAACTCGGGATATTGGCTAGATTTTTAATGAATTTTTACTTTCTCGTATATAACCAAGTATAGAGAAAGTCTTGTAATAGTGCAAAAAAATAAAAAATAAACCGGGAGTGATCTCCCCTAAACTTTCTCGAATATTCTAATATAACACTACGTGGGATGGCAACTCGGAATATAGACATGATTTTTTTTTACTTAAACTTTTAAAAAATTCATAAAAAACGTTTTAATAACAAGCTTTTATGTAATAGTGCACTAAAAAGTAGAAAATAAATTATAGACTACTATTTAAATAACTATAAAGAAAAGCGTGGGTCACTTTAGTATCTATTGGATACCTTTACTAATGTTAAGGAAGACAGCCACACTTTTCTTTATAGTTATTTAAATAGTAGTCTATAATTTATTTTCTACTTTTTAGTGCATTATTACATAAAAGCTTGTTATTAAAAGTTTTTGATGAATATTTTTCAGTACTTTACATGTTTTATTTACAAAAAAGTTACATGACTAAAAACCATTGAGCGCCTACTGAACGTGATGGCGCAGCCATTGAACGTGATGGCGCAGCTATTGAACGTGATGACGCGTGTCGTGTGGTTGGATAGACATGCCTACTAATTCGGTCCAAATTTTAATTAATTCATAAAAAATTAATTAGGCATCCAATTAAGTCAAATTTAATTTCAGATTGCATTGTCTTCATGTCTTGACCCAAGTACCAAGTGTGAATCGTATAGGTGAAGTGGAAGTGTCCGAATTTTCACTCCGGCGTTTCGGTCTAGACAGACTGACGACAGACAGACAGACAAACGTTTAAATAACAAGCTTATATGTAATAATGCACTAAAAAGTAGAAAATAAATTATAGACTACTATTTAAATAACTATAAAGAAAAGCGTGGGTCACTTTAGTATCTATTGGATAACTTTACTAATGTTAAGGAAGACACCAGTGGCGGAACTAGAAAAAAAGGGCCGCCCCGCAAAGAAAATTGTTGGGCCCCATATATATATATATATATATATATATATATATATATATATATATATATATATATATATATATATATATATATATATATATATATATATACGAAAATATGATACATAGAATACTCATTTCGGGCTTGTTCGAGATTTAAAAAATCAATTAAAAATGCTTAGTTTTTATTAAAAAGTAAAACCGTTACACCACTCAGAGGCGAACCGAGGGGGGGGGGGGGGGGGGCGGGGGGGGGGGGGGGGTGCGGATCGCACCGGGTGACACCATTTAGGGGGGTGACACCAAGGCAAAAATAGTAAAATATATAGAGAAAAATTTGAGGGGGTGCAAATCGAAGGTTTGGGGGGAGGTGCAAATCGAGAGTTCGATGGGGGGTGCAGATCGAAAGTTCGAGGGGGGGGGTGCAAGTCGAAGGTTCGAGGGGGGGGGGGGTGCAAATCGAAAATTGAAAGCTGTTGAAGAGTCGCTGCACCTCTGAGGGGGTGGCACCATTGGTTGCGCCGCACCGGGTAACACCGGACCTCGCTACGCCACTGACACCAATTCATTTGTGTGACTGCTATTAGAACTGCATCTATAAGTCTGTTTTGAAAATCTCCGTTATGTTTGCTATAATTCCTCACATCTAGTCTGTTTTGAAAATCTCCGTTATGTTTGCTATAATTCCTCCCATGAATAAGTCGGTCGAAATAATATGAAGCATGAAAGCTGTGTATGTGTAATGGTTTCTCGCCCTATGTTTACTTTTATGTTTTTTTGTATTTATATTATTAGTTTTAAATACATTTCTGTTTTATGCTTTGTCATTCTTTATTATGTATTTTTTTAAAAATAATAGTTAAGAGCCGTAATTGCTTTTTAATTTGTTTAATGCAAATCTATTAATAGTGCTTAAGAGCACACATATTTGACTATTTAAAAAATGGGAAATAAGTCATGGAAGTGGTTTGAACGTTTGCGTATCTTTCACGCGATGGATTTATTTTCAAAAGAATTTTGCCGACAACAGCATGTTTGATTGTAGGAGAAAGAGGACTAAAGATGGTGTCTATAGAATAATCAAACAGCATCTGCAGTATTCTTTTTACAAAACAACCATCAAGTCAAAAATGCAAGAACATTATTTTTTTTAACTGTAAAAAAAATTGATTATGGTCGGCTGCGGGCCCCTAAACGTTCCGGTCCCCCCCGCAATGCGGGGTCTGGCGGCACTGTAGTTCCGCCCCTGGAAGACACCCACGCTTTTCTTTATAGTTATTTAAATAATATTCTATAATTTATTTTCTACTTTTTAGTGCATTATTACATAAAAGCTTGTTATTAAAACGTTTTTTATGAATTTTTTTCAGTACTTTACATGTTTTATTTACAATAGAGTTACATTACTAAAAACTATTGCGCGCCTACTGAAAGTGATGGCGCAGCCATTGAACGTGATGGCGCAGCTATTGAACATGATGACGCGTGTGGTGTGGTTGGATAGACATGCCTACTAATTCGGTTCAAATTTTAATTAATTAATAAAGAATTAATTAGGCATCCAATTAAGTCAAATTTAATTTCAGATTGCATTGTCTTCATGTCTTGACCCACTTGCCAAGTGTGAATCGTATCGGTGAAGTGGAAGTGTCCGAATTTTCACTCCGGCGCCTCGGTCTAGAAAGACTGACGAGGAAGTGAGTTAAATAAAAGCTTGTAAAAATAGAATAGAATCTAGTAGAAAAAAGAATTGCGCACCAAGCGAACGCCAAAACAAAATGTGCATAATAGTGGGCAATATTATTAGTACTTTATAAATTTACACGCGTTTTTTGAGAAATCGGAAATAGCTTAAATTATTACTTCCGGTCAACGGAAATTACTCAAAATTTGACAGAAGGTAGAGAATTAGATCTTTTACTTACATGTGACATTTCATTTATGCATCTGAAATAGTACTAAAAAATTCAAAGTAGAAAAAGTACCACTTCCGGTTATTGGAAATCGCTCAAAAGTTGATACGGATCTACGATTTTGATAAAATATTTATATATGAAATTTCTGTGTGTGTGTCTGTAAACACGATAACTTGAGTACCGTTACAGCTAGGTTGATGAAATTTCATGTATAAGTATTATATCAAATTTGTAGTTTTCTATCAACTTTTCAGCAATTTCCGTTAAAAAGAAGTCCATTTTCTTTTACCGAAAATCGCTGAAAACATTATTTTAATTTCAATTTTTCAAAAGGCTATAACTTGAGTACCGTTTCGTATAGATAAATGAAATTTCACACGTACGTAAAAGATATAATTCTCTGCCTTTTATCAAATGTTTGAGTAATTTCCGTTAAAAGGAAGTAGTTATTTACGCTATTTCCGATTTCTAAAAAAAAAGCATGTGAATTTATAAAGTAGGCCTACTTATAATATTCCGCAATATTATACACATATTGCTTGACGTTCACTTGGTATGCAATTCTGTTTTCTACAAGATTCTATTCTATTTAAAAAAGTTTAAGTAACTAAAAATGGATTAAAAATCATGTCTATATCCCGAGTTGCCGTAGTGTTCTATAAGAATATTCGAGAATGTTTTTTGGAAATCACTCCCGGTACATTTTTTTTGCACGATTACTTTACTTTCTCTCTACTTCGTATTCGAGAAAGTAAAAAAAAGTAAGGTACACAAGTGAGATATTTGCACCACCGCAAGGTAAACTTATATGGAAGGTGGAGTAGAGGGGATGGGGTGGAGGGCAGAAAAACTCCAACATAAACATCGATAGAATAGATAGAGAAAAATCAAGATGACAACTAGATCTTTAAAAACAAGGTAATTAAAAACTCTAGTGACAATTTTAGCGCAATTTCCTTATGTTATCTAAAAATAGCTCTGTCGTAGCGTAAATCAAGAGCAGGGTTAGTAAAACCATTGGTTAGTTAATTAGTTATTAAAACGTTTTTTATTATTTTTTTTTCAGTATTTTACATGTTTTATTTACAATATAGTTACATGACTAAAAACCCTTGCGCGCCTAGCTACTAAACGTGATGACGCAGCTATTGAACGTGATGACGCGTGTCGTGTGGTGTGGTTGGATAAACACGCCTACTAATTCGGTCCAAATTTTAATTAATTAAAAAAAATTGTGACCGAACGAAAGGATATTTTTGAAAACTTTCTTCGGCAATATTGTTTTAAATTATGGCAGAAATCGATTGGTAAATGTTCCAAGTCGCTAAGTGGTCTGGTAGCCGAGATATGAGCCAAAAACTGCATTTTGTGGAGGTTGTTTTGGCTTTTCTGGGAAATCCATGAAGAAACCCGAAATTTGTTTGGCCCACTATCATCCTGGTAACTTGCTTAACATAATTGCTTTTGGAACTAGTCCTCTATATTGCTTCGTTGAGGAGGAGATATGACTTGAAGCTGCGGACACACATTCATACATTCATATATTCATATATTCATACATCCAGAAATGACGGGTTAATAAACGCAATGGACACCAGCGAGTTGACGAGATTCCTTCCGTAATGTTGTTGACATGGAATAAAAATGTGCTTTTTTAGATTTAGGACCATAAAATAATAAATGATAAAATTTTATTAAAAACTTAAGCCTAAAATTAATTCAGAAATTTAATATTTTTAGAATCAATGCTATACAAGTTGCAGATCCAGAGAACTTGAAAATAATTTGTTGAGTTTAAGGCTACATTTCTATTTATTTTCATCAAGCCTAAGTTATAACCCGATGTTTCACTTTCGTAAGACAAACATTGATTGGCTGTAAAGGAACTCCGTGATCGATTTCTGACAGCCCCAGTTCATAGTTATTTTGTTTACAAAACTTTGCAGATCAAGTTTTTAAATAACTATGCAAATTTAAACACCATGACCTATTTTTTCTATTTTTAGCTTACAATGTGTAAAATAAAATTTATGGCGGCCATTGTTTATGTCGCCATTACACGTGAAAACCAAATTGTTTTTGCTTTTTTTTTAATTTTTATTTAGTTCCCTTATTAAATATTAAAAACATCAAATAAATCAAATCTTTAGTAAAGTCCGAAAAAACCAGACAGACAGGATTTTATAACCATGTTAATTGTAACTACGCCGTGCAAGATTTTTAATTTAATTTATGCATTTCTCAATTACCTTTGAGACTTTTCTCGCTGGTGTCCATTCTCCAGAATGGAAAATGCGCTAAAATGTAATTTTTAACGTTGTTGGTAAGTGCAATGTTAAATGAGGGTGAAGTTGGTGCGGGGTTTGTGTATAAAAAGGGAATAGTGTATGGTTAAGTGTGGACTTTAAGAGAGGGGTTTATGAGGCGTAGTGCTGCTAGTAATATAATAAACAGCTAAGTTCGTTTGTTTGTATATTTGTCGAATTCAATGAGCTATTAAAATGGATGAACATGGTTCATAGAAATTATAAGTTGGTCCAGACGAACACTTGTAGCATAACGCAAAGAACACACAGTACGTCCTGCAGTACTGGTACGTGTACAATAAGACGCGGACTAAACTCTGGCCTCAATATACTCCACGCAGAGAAAAGCTGTACCTGTACGGGGTCCGTCCCCCCCCCCCCCCCCCCCCCCAGATCTGGAGACCACAGTTCATTTCATCCAAAAAGTTGGACTTGTTGTTTAAATCCTCTGACATATATATTAAGAAACAAATAAGAAGAATAAATAGATCAACCAATTTTTAACGCTACCATTAAAATGGTTACTTAATTTGAATGAAATATTACTAAACTTTGTCATTCCATGCTGTTTCTGTAAAATTTTACTGATCAAGAACTGATCAAGATAACTTAAAGTCTAAAAACACATACATTTTTTTAAAAAAAATGGGCCTGTTACACAACATGGTTTACGGCTAGGTTAAAATACAAAATACAAGAGAAAAAAAATTATATGAATTACAGGGTTCATTTTACTAAATTTTATTAAATGCAAAACATGTAATTACTATATAACGAGTGAAAAATAAAACAAACTAAACCAAATTCAACCTAATAATAATATATTGTAAGTTTTAAATATAACAATTCATGTGATCAATTAGAGTGTGGAATAGCGTCCTTCGGGCTAATTGCACTGAAAAGACAACAAAAACTTGAACATCTCAAGATTAGCATACTGTGGTGGATGATAATCAAAGTTTTCTATTCCAATGGACATTTCCCACAAATCTAAGAACACGATTTTATCTTCTAAGCCTTTGAACCTATCTCGTATTATATGGATATACTGGGGTCCTAAAGGATCTCCTCCAACTGCATGGTTGTAATTGTAATATAATGAAGCGATGTGAGGACCTCTAAGTCCTATCAAGACGATGGGGTTTTCTTCAAGCAGTTTTTCTATGGCGGCTCTCAGAGATTTCATACGTAACGACAGCACAGCGAGATGGGAAGCCGTGTAGTGGAGGTAATACTGAATGATGAGAATATGTTTCTGGTTTTTTGGAAGCTTCTGTATAAAATTTGGAACGGTAAAATTGTCGCTTCTTTGTGAGTATGTATACACCGGTCCTTCGTGGCAAAACACATTTATGGTGAGTCCAGTCTCAGGCTTAATGCATGTTCCTCTCAATGGGTACCCACCTTCAGTTTTGTTACATTTTGTTAGGGCTAGAATCATATCATAGGTAAACCTGGCATTTGAGTCCCCGAAGATCCAGACGGATGTGTTTCTGAGGCAATTTAGTGTCCAGTCTGTATTGATGACCCCTACGTCCTTACAGACCAGAGACTTCCAGATATTGCCAGGTGTCCAGATGCCTTTAGGCATCGCTGTTGTCCAGGTGACATTTTTATTTGACATGTGACAAGGTTGTAATTCAGGAAAAACATTGCCTGCAAAATACAAAACAAATAAAGACTAAGATTTTAAAGGCCAAGTACTTTTTAAATATAGCGATATATATATATATATATATATATATATATATATATATATATATATATATATATATATATATATATATATATACTAGCTGCATACCAGTATTGCTTCGCAACGGTGAATCTTTTTTAAATGGACCAACTCGGGAACAGAAAACACCATACACAACGCTAACACAAACAAAACATAAGCGCAAAAAAGCAACAACATTATTACTAGTGCCAACTTGTAACTGAACCATTCAACGCACTGGAGATTTAATGGGTTAGAAAAAATGCTCATCCTAATATCATTGAATCTACTTAACAATATCTGGTGTTCTATTGTGTTTAGTTTAGATAGCCCTAGATCAACAACATCGACATTAACGCCGGTGAAATTACGAATGAAATTAAATGTTGGTAAACAGTGAAACAACACCAGTGTCGTCCGCCCCCCCCCCCCCCCCCAAAATAGTATTTCAAGTTTTCTCCTCCCTCTCCCCAGAGAGAAAAGTCCAAAAGATTCACAGAACAACACAACCACAATACCTGTATTCTCTGTAGATATTTTAAAATTGTGAGCTACTGTCCTCTGTTGTGGTATTCTGTGGAACAATATTCAAGTTGTCGTAAAAGCAAGAAAAAAAACTGTTTTAGTTCTAATAAAGTTTAACTCAAATGTTTAATAGTTCCATTTATGTAGAGGTAGAAGAACACAGATTGACATTGTAAACTTTGCAATGCAAAATATTTTTAAAGATAAAAATTTTGAATTTTTAAATCATTTTTTAAAAGACTGATGATTGCACGTTAATGAAAGGTTTTTTACCTCTATCTTTAAATCTGAATGTACAAAAAAAAAAAACAACTTACGTGGCAATAGACTTAATCAGACTTCTTTCAGCGCCTGTAACGTCATGTGGAGTTGGAACGCTTAGATATCCACCATTTATCCAGTCGTCGCATGTTAGACTGTGGATTACAATATATATATATATATATATATATATATATATATATATATATATATATATATATATATATATATATATATATATATATATATATACTTATATATATATATATATACTTATATATATACTTATATATTTATATACTTATATATATATGAGATCATAGAAGATGTTGTATTTTACAAGAGTAGAATAAGAACAGTATAGGTAGATACACAGGAAGACTACAGAGAAGTCCTTAGAGAGTTGAAGAGGAGACTCAAGGAAAGATTATTTGGAGAGTCAGACAATATACAGTTGAAACATGAAACAGCACTTCGACAAGAAGCGGAGGACTAGGAAATATCAACAGACCGCTTGGAAGGCCGTCTGATGAAGCTCCCCAAGAAAGGTACACTCAGCTACCGTAACAAGTACAAGGGAGTCACACTCCTCTTAATACCCAGAAAATTGTTTAACAGTCCCCTTGAATAATGAGCAACCAGCATTCCGACAGAATAAATCTTGCACGGGCTAGATCGCAACACCGCATCATAATCGGGCAGTCAATAGGTTGGAACTCACAACTGTACGTTCATTTCATTGGTTATGAAATTTTTTTTCGACATTGTGGACCGAAATACCCTCTGGTAGGTCTTAAGCTACGACGGCAGTCCAATGAGAATATTAGTCCTCGTTGCGAACGACAGACAGGCAGACGTACTGTGACCTACTGAGGTCTTTTAATTTATTTATATTATTTAGTCTCCTGAGTTTTGTGATTGACCTTGGGAGAGTTGTTAGTTCACCGGTTCTCATCGGTCAACTGAACTCCGTCACGTCATATGAATGGATTGTTTAATCCCTAGCAGACCCTCGACCAATGATCTTGCGACCGTGAGGATCCTTAACAGATCCTCAATCAATAGTCGTAGGACTTGTGAGTGATCTCCCCTAATACTGAGCTGTATTTAATCTCGTGCAGTTCAAGTCTAGAGGCAGCTAGATTGACCTTGGGACTAGGAGAGAGATGTGCCGTATGTTTTGGTGCGCCATTTTCAGTTGTGTAGTGTATGGCATATTTTATCACCTTATATAAGTTATTGTGTAACCATTTGTAGTATTACTGATATTTTGTTCTGGTGTATAATTGCACCCTTTGTCACATCAGTGATAGGTTGACCTTTTTTTTGGTTTTCTATTGTTGTAGAGTCAATATGTCTCTTATTAATATTTGTGGTATTTATAATGCCATTCAGTTGTGTCAAGTAATGTTCTTTAATGGTGTTTAATATACTAAGCCACAGCTGTGATATATAGTGATTTTCTTTAACTGTAAGTTGGAGTTTTGATTTTATTTATGGTATTCTTAAAGTCTGTACATTTTGTATAGACCCAGTGTCGTAATTTCTTGTACACTTATTAAAAGGGTATTGACAGTTTTAAGTCGTGTTGAGTCTCTTCAATTTGTCGTGTTTTACCCCTAGACATCAATAACGAGCTCACGTCAAGTTGTTGGAATTTCATTAGTAGTGACTTCTGTCAGTGCCATCCCAAACGAACCCGGGGTGTCCGCTCCCTCCGCGGCTGTCGGAGAGCGGTCATTACAGTACAATGAAGCCAAATTACAAACGGCGTTCACGTACTAACCAAAATCTGATAAGGATGCCTGCTGTCGCCACTCCTCTTTCTTCTTGCCATCAACTGAGTAATAAAAACAGCAACCAAAGCTCGTAGAAACGGAATTCAGTGAACACTGAGGAAACAACCTGACAACTTGGACTTTGCAGGCGACCTCGCGCCCCTCTCCCATAACCAACAGCAGTCGCAGGAGAAAACAAATATTGTGACAGAAAATTAGTGCAGGTTGGACTTAACATTTACAAGCAAAAGGCAAAAGTTCTCAAGTTCAACGCTGCCAGCACTAGACGGGTCACACATGGTTGAGCCCCTTGGAGGAAAAGCAGTCGTTTATCTACTTAAGTAGTATTCTATAAATTATATATATATATATATATATATATATATATATATATATATATATATATATATATATACATATATATATATATATACATATATATATACATATACATATATATATATATATATATATATATATATATATATATATATATATATATATATATATATATATATATATATATATATATATATAAATGTAGGTATGTGTAATGAGGGTGTAGGTATGTGTAAGCTTACTGATTAGTCCTCGGTCTACCACAGTAATAATTCTCATAACCAAACTTGCTGAAGTTGCAGATACATTCCCAGCCTGGTATGTTTGGGGTTTGAAAACAAATGGTGTCCTGTTAAAAATTGCATAATAAACATTGTTAGAATATATATATATATATATATATATACATATATATATATATATATATATATATATATATATATATATATATATATATATATATATATATATATATATATATATATATATATATATATATATATATATATATATATATATATACCATAATCAAAATGATAGATACATATAAGTAAATGAAAAAAAGTATAGAGTTTTTACATTCTCCAGCATTTACCTCATTATAGTTTCCATTTTTAAATGTGGCGGTCATGAATCTCGTTGCCCCAATGTGAATCTGATGGATGAAAGTCCTGATGAATTCCCGCGGGTAGGCGATGGCCACGTGAAGCTAAAGATGGAGAGTATTTTATCACATGACTGTACTTTAACGTGAACTACCATCTAAAGTTGTATGCAATTTTATAACAAGATTCTAGCATGAACTACCGCAATTAGAATATTTTTTTGTTCTCATGTTTGCCTAGCCAGCTTACTTTCTGGTTGTTTTGTTGGCCAAAATCCTACTTTATAAGTTTTCTGTTATTACACAACTTTCAATATATGCTACTCTAATATTAACATTAATTACGCATTATACTTTTTTAGCGCAATTTCCATTCTGGAGAATTGCGTTTATTAACTCGTCATTTCTGGGAATGGATGGATGAATGAATGTATGGATGAATGTGTGTCCGGGCTTTAAGTCGTATCTCCTCCTCAACGAAGCAATATCGATGACTAGTTCCAAAAGCAATTATGTTAAACAAGTTACGAGAATGAGCCTAGGCCATAAAAATTCCGGGTTTCTTTCATGTATTTCCCGGAAAAGCCCAAAAACCTCGAAAAAATTCAGTTTTTGGCCTATATCTCGGCAACCAGACGCCATAATTTAGAACAATATTGCCGAAGAAAGTTTTCAAAAATATCCTCTCGTTTGGTCACAAATTTTAAAATTACATAAACACCTACAAACCGATCGTTCTTCTAGCTTGAACGCACCCCAGCATTATACGTCAGAGCTATTTTTAGATAACATAAGGAAATTGCGCATAAATGTCACTAGATTTTTTTAATTAACTTGTTTCTAGCCTACCTTTAATTTTCAATTGCTGATGAGCTTGGTTGATAAAATTATGTTTTTATTTCTCAAATAAAGGTAAAAATATTGAATAAATTATAAAAAGAAGCATTGGTATGCTTTGTTATTAGCTTTTATTTAGTTCACTATGTTTGTTAGTTTGTGGGGTATGGCTAATCTTGTAAATTAATTCTGACCCACTTCTAATGCACGTATTTCGTTCAAACTTTCTCCGTTGATGATGTAATATTATTTTTTTTTTAAACGATTTGGACCTTAGGTTATTCAATAATTTAATTTTTAAAAATACTAAATTCAATAATAAAAGGGGAGTTAAGTCTGGAATTCGAATCCGGGTTCAAGTCAGTAGACCGTCCCTGAGTCCACCCAACTCTGATGGGTACCTAACTCACGTTAGGGAGAGTAAAGGCAGCTGGGCATAGTGCTGACCACACTATCTCTTCATATGCCGAGGTCACAGAAACAAGTGAAATCTACTTCACTTGCCCCATAGATCGTCAGGTTTGAAATTGAAACTTTACTTAAGATGATTGAATACTAACGATCACTATACCAGCTAACTGTCGGCAGTGAACAGTTTTTTTAAAGGCTGATTGAGGGTTTTTTTTTCTGGAGAGTGATTCGTGGATAAAGAAACGCGGATACTTTTATTTTAGAGATTGCAAGCTACTGATCGGGTTTAACGCAAATATTTGTGGTCGCTACGACTATGTGGTATCAACTTAATTGAGAACGAATTACAAAAAAAAAATGGGAAAAACAAATATATTAAAGAAAAAACCTTTATAATAATAAGCTTTTAAATTACTAAAAAATGGGAAAAATAAATATAAAAAAAAACCTTTATATAATAAAAATGCACTGAAAGTAAGAAAAAGAACAATCTTGTTTTCTTTAATCTCTCATGAGATCTGTTACTTATTTTAGCGACCAACATTTTTTATTTAATCTGTCAGTACTTATAGAGAGTTATTTTTTTTTAATTTAAAAAAAAAAGTATTTCTGTTTCGAACTTATCCTGCTGTATTGATTCTTCTGATCACAACTGTGAAATTAGTTTATTATTGATTTACACAATTTGCTGAAAATTTTACAAGCTTTTATTTCAAACGATTCGTTGAGTCGATGAGTCGAAACTTGAAAACTAAACTTCTCTCACTTCTACCGCAGCATTTACTCCAAAGTTGACACACATATCAAGGCACAGGGACACTTAAATGTGACATTAAATTTGATACAATTCGATTTATGATTCATTAAAAAATGTATTCTTCTACAAATTACTGAATAGGCTTACTTATAATTTCGACTTTATATAATTGTAATAAGTTTTTTTATATATAATATAAAATTGTTATAATAAAATAATAAACAATTTGCATTATTATATGTTTTAGAAAAACGTTTTTTTCTTCGACAGAAATAAAAGCTTGTAATAATTTTAAAAAAATTATAAATTATAATTACGTTACCGAAGATAATCCAGTCCAGAGACATTTGACACTGAAAACATAGCTGCCATTTTTTAGATCCAAGACATCACCCACTACAGCATATCCAGTTGGATTACTGCCCTTCATCCACACCCTGACCACATCGTCTCCCTTGGTTCTCTGACGCCCGTACCCATCCACGACATCCAGACGACCGTGTATAGTTTCAAGTATCTTACACCTGACCACACCTTGTCTTGTGTTTTCAACTGTCACTTTAGACAACTCCAAATCTGGCAGCGTTTTAGTATCAGTCAAAGGGGGATAACTCAAATATTTTTTCTCCCATTCAAAAACATACTGCCCTCTGGCAAGGAACGGTTTTGGTACAATCAAATCTTTTTCTGTTAATCCGTTGAATTCATTTTTACTTGTAGCAGAACACACAGGATTATCTGCATGACAAATATTGTTACACGTATCTAAAGTCTTGTAGGAATGTTGATCAAAAGCTTCATAGATATCTATCGGACCATCGTCCCAGAATTCTTCTTTAGTCGCTTCGGTGAAGTGGACGTCGAATTCTCCGTGTAGAAGTATCCTGTGTTTTTGGTGTAGTGGTATAGCCGTAGGTGACCTCCGCCTTTTAATTTAAAAAATAAAATTACTTTTGCCTTCTTATATGCTTTAAAGACAAAAATCTTTATTAACAGTGACTATTGATTTAAAAAACAAAAAATAAAAAAGATTATACATAATATAACAATATTTTACAAGTGTTTGTTATAATTATGTTTTACTGACCGTTTAAACTGATGTAATGCAGAACAATTCACAATCATAAATCCAACAATTAAGAACGTGGTTCTATTGGTAGTCATGGTAATTTCATCTTCTTAAATTTTTTTTATACCTGTGACAAGAAATACATTAAACAGTCAATTTATATAACGAGGAATATAATAATGACATCACACACTTAGAGAGTAGAGGTAAAAGTAATGATAACAGATACATTAAAAAGGTAGAGGATTAAAGCGTTATTATATATTGCAGGGTCTTAGCAAATAAAAACCAAACTCAAAGAAACCCGATTAAAAATAGTATAATTCAAATATACAAATATTCAAAACGTGTATTATATAGCACTTGAACGTTAATATCTGACAACCAGTATGTCATAGTTATCGCAGATAGATGAGATTATCCCCTTTCAGGATTTCCATATATATATATATATATATATATATATATATATATATATATATATATATATATATATATATATATATATATATATATATATAGAGAGAGAGAGAGAGAGAGAGAGAGAGAGAGAGAGAGAGAGAGAGAGAAGGGAGAGTGAAGGATGGAGAGAGAGATTAATTAAAAACACAATCGGATAGACTATTCTAAATTCAATGTAAAACAAAACGGATTTAATCTCAATGGAACAATTTTAAATGGGAGCTAACGATAGAATGGAGCGTGTGGTATAATGGGCAGTTGCACATCTTCTTAGTGATTTATAATATTTTCACGACTACAAAAGAATGATTGCGACGAAGATGTTATATACATTAGTCAATATAAAGGGGGGGTTATATTATTCACGCTTAACCAAGCATAAATGCAGAATAAAAACTCCAAATGCTAATCTCTAATTCGGAAAGACGAGGAATATGACGTAACAGGCTTTTAGCCTTCACCCACCAGTTGTATACCTAGTCAAAATTTAACTCAGCCGTTTTAATTTCCACAGTGCCGTGCCATTGATTTTAACCAGGTATTGAACTCAAGATTTTCGTGCTACCGCTAGACCAAGCCTTCACATAAAATTCCATACATAGGTAAATTATTTTACAAAAACAAAAACAAAACAAAAAACAACGGACGTTTTACTACAATGATCAAGGTTATAGTATATTTTTTAAAACTAAATACCAGCGGTTTCAATCCGACTAGGTATGTGGTCCTTAACTTGGGTTCGATTGAACCCCAAGGGTTCGGCGAATCAGTCTCTGTGGTTTGGCGGATTTCAAGACACATACATAGACCCGACACATATTATTCACGATCGGCGCTTGTCAGTGCGAAGGATAAAACAACTAAACTCTATTCAGCAGCCTTTTCCAAATTTTTTTTATCTTCGTGCCTACTTAAATAAACAAAGAAAAAGTATTTGACGCTTCCCTCCCACCCACTACATCCCTTGTACAGTGTTCCCTTACTTATAGCGGGTGTTCTGTAACATGCCCTACTGCGATAAGGAAATAATATTGAATTAGGGGCGCTATGACTTATAAACAATTGCACACCAAATGAACACAACGTGCTTAAATAGCGCGTAATATACTAATTTATAAAGGAAAATTTAATTAATTCTTTAAAAAATTAATTAAGCATCAAATTAAGTCAAAATGACGTCAAGTTGAGTTGTCATCGGATATTGACCCACGTGCCAAGTTTGAAAAAAAAGGTCGGTTAGAAAAAGTTGAAATATCGTTCGCCCATTTGGAAACCATGACGAAGCAATACGCACTAAGCACACCAGAGAATGCAAGTTAAATTAAAGTTTGTAAAAAATAAAAGCTCCTATCTTAATTACACAGCTATGTCAAACCGTGATTTATATTGTGCCAATAAAACACAAGGTTATTACTAATTGTTAGCTAATGAAATTATTGATTACCTGACTGTCAATGTGTAGGCCATTGTATTGTTCTAACTGCCGAGTCAAACAATACATTTTCTCCTACCTTTTCCGTTTTATGTTTTTACGCTAACGTTCAAGAACTGCATTTATGACTAGGGGTGGTGCGCAATGTTCAAGAACTGCATTTATGACTAGGGGTGGTGCGCAATGTTTTATGTTTTTACGCTACCGTTCAAGAACTGCATTTATGGGTAGAAGAGGTGCGCAACTCTAGTTGAAAGAAATCAGATGGGACTCCCTCTCTCTGCTAATATATAGGTAGGAAACATTTTAACCAGTGTTTCTTCCAGACTTTTTTCTCCGGGGGGGCACTTGAAATTTTCGGGGGGGGGGGGGGGGGGCGGTAGACTTTCTTCGGGGGGGCGGACACTGTTAAAAGTATATATTTTCTATATAAATTATATAAATTTCATTTCGTTCGGGGGGGGGGGGCGGTAAAAATTTTTCGGGGGGGCTAAGCCCCCCCGAGGAGATGCCTGGAAGAAACTCTGATTTTAACATTAAAAAAAAATTAAATATGGCAAGCGACAGAAGCGTAGCCAGGATCGTCTCATAGGGGGGGGGGGGGGGGGTTACTCGGGGACAAACTTTCGATTTGCACCCCCCCCCTCAAACTTTTGATTTACACCCCCCTCATACTTTATATATATACCGAGGAGTCTATGGGGGGGTATGACCCCCCCCCCCCTTACCCCCCTGCCTACGTCACTGGCAAGCGATAAAATGATAGCAACATTTTAAAATTTAAAGCCATTTGGGAACCATAGATTACACTTATTTTCATATTTTTGTATTGACCAAGGTTAGAGAAGCATGGCTGATAACTAACCATCAACCAGTGCCGGCGTCAGGTTATTTAGCGCCCTAGGCAAAACTTATTAAAACGCCCCCTTTCACACAAATTAATTACTAAAACATATTTATAAGAAAACAATTAATTAAAAGTGGCATATTAATTTATTATCAATTGTATACACGTTATAAGTAGACATCAAAATAAAATTTTACTTGCCTCTTCGTCACAAAATTTGTACTAATTCCTTCAATTCCAGTTTGCAAGCGTAATCATATTTTATTGAAATTGTCAGCTAAGCCCACGAATCTACTTTGTACTTAACGACATAGCCCCCCCCCCCCCCCTTTAGAAAATTTGAAGTGCCCCCCCCCCCTCCCGGGAGATAAAAGTCTGGAAAAAAAAACACTGGAAAAAAGTGCTTGTAGTGTTGGGCTCCCAAGGTGAATTCCTAAACAGAACTTACCTGTTTTATGCTTGACTGTCTTTAGTTATAATTGTAAAACGTCTATATTGTGTGATTATGTAACGATTTTTTTTTGTTTTTGAAAAATAAAAGATTATAAATGATATAGATTCGAACCTACAATTGTTATATATGAGTGAATCCTTTAGGAGAGAGTGAAAAATATGATTAGACAATTAATTAGATGTTTAATTCACGACTAAGACTGTATGTCTACTAACATTAGGTAATGCAATCTACAACGGCTACTGATGTATTTGTTTTTCAACTTGATAATGTTAAAAAAAACAACTACCAAAGTATTTTGTTTAGAACTTTTAAGCTCTATATAATTTTTACAATAACTTAAAGTTGTATTTATGTGTAAGCGGTCAACCTAGGGTGCAAGATTTTAAAATGAATATAAAGTCAACGATCGAATTATCTCCCATTTAAAATAATAATAACAAAATTTTATTCAAGGGAAATAACTTTCACAAGAATAGCTAAATGAAACACGTGTAACTAAGACATGTTGGAAAAACACAATAAAACGCTCTAAATTTCATCACGTAATAATTATAACAAATCTTTTATGTTATCTTTGTACATTTATGAAAAATATATATTTTACCTATTGGATACTTAACTGTAGGTTTTGTTTGAAAGCCTAAAAATGATAGCTTTATTATAGCATACTTCAATTCAATTTTGATGACATTCATTGCTTTTCATTATACATGCAGCTTTAACCGTGTAACACAGGGGTCGGCAACCTTTTGAAGCGGAAGAGCCAAAAGTTACAATTTTCAAAATTTCCCTGGTTTTAAAGAGCCACTAACATTTTTTTTATTTCAAATATCTTATTTTTTTATTAAGATTATTAGTATTTTTCAAGGAGCTGGAGAGCCGTATCTTGATATCAAAAGAGCCGCATGCGGCTCGCGAGCCGCAGGTTGCCGACCCCTGGTGTAACATTATGGACCCCATATATTAAGGGACGTCTTTCAGAATATCAAACTCGGGCAACGGGTTTAGACTTGTTAGACTTAGTGATTAAATATACAAAAAAAAAATAATTTGAAAAAAAAAGTCTAATAATGGTAGCTTAATTATAGCATACTTGAATTCAATTTTGATGACATTCATTCAATGTTATTCATACCATCAAGTAAACTATATAAAATTTTGGATCCCATAAATTAAGGGACATCTTTAAGAATATCAAACACGGTTAACTGCTTTAGACATTGCTAGTATTGGTGATTAAATGAAAAAAAAATTAATTTGAAAAAAAAAAAAACAAAGCTACGGTTAATTATAAATTCTATCCTAGTTAATATTATATATTAATACTATAAGAGTGGTAATACAGATCCCCAAAAAACTTAAAATTTTTCAACTAGAGAACGCCTACCTTTCTTTGTAGTGTGTTCCGTACTGAATTGAAATCATCTAACTTACGATAAACTCGACAACTCGATATACTCTACTACATTCACAACACATATCAAACTTCGATACCTAAACATATTTAGACTCGATGCTCCAGAACTACGACACCAACCCGATTAACTTCATCAAGCTCTACAAACGAACTCCAAATCAACAACGATTTCATTGGACCTACTACCTACACTTTAACAGTCAATATAATTCGATACCTTAATACCACAAGACTCGATACTCCCGAGGTCCAGAACTACGATACTTTATCACTTGCTTTCTCATTTCTCTATTACCAATCAGATTCCACTACAAAACAGCCGAATAAAAATAATGACACTTTAACACGTCGATACTTTATACCTACGAAACCATATCAGCAACAGCCTTCCGCCGTTACTCCGGAATCTAAACGATCCATCAAAACTTACCAACAAGTACAATACTTTGAACACCCCATCATTACAAAACTCTAAACACCAGGACAGATTTCTAATTCAAAGTCAGAGAAAACGAGACTAACAAGCCCTATTAAAATTAGATAACCGTTTGAAATGTTCGAAATTTGAATTACGAACTTATTTAATCGTTTTCTACATCATTATATGACACCACATTAAAAAGGCAAAGTGACTCGTAAAAAGCGCCCCGACCTTTCCAAATTAGTGAGGTGGAGTTGCATATTCACCATCGCGAATAAATGTAGGCCTATATAGACCTAATTTTGGGGTGGGAGTGCAAAACTGATAGTTCGTCCTGTGTGCAGAGATAAATCGCTACTCTTTTATAAAAGTTTTTAATTATTAGGTACTTTTTGATAATAGCGATTAAACCTTTTTGCGCCCCCTTAGGGATGGCGCCCTAGGCGACCGCCTAGTTTGCCTGATAGGTAGCGCCGGCCCTATCATCAACTACAAATACAGCAAACTATAATCACTGCCTGTTTCTTGGTAATGTGTTGTTATTGGACGTGCAAGTTTATGAACATTTTGTAATTGTTTAAGACTGTTGCTGATTAGATGCATTCCAGATATTTGATGAAAAGATGTTTTCTATAAGGATAGGCAGTTATAGCAAATGAGGTTAGGGGAAATGTTGAGCTAACTTAGCGCCCCGGGCTATCCCGTGAGCTGGCGCCCGACAGGTTGCAATTTAGCGCCCCTGGCTATCCCGGCAGCGCTATGACGCATACATTCGTTTTAAAAAGTGTGATGGCATATGGATAAGATGTAGTTTTATAGTCGTTCACTAAACTGAATCAGGCGCGTCTAACCGCGCCCCGGCAGGGTACGATTTGCCCCGGATTGTCCAGAGACTGTTTTTTAACACGCTAGTTTTAATAAAAATCAATTAAACATTTTAAAAATACAATTACGAAAGGGAAATAACTAGGTGGTAACGACCAGTCTTGTGCAATGGTGATTGCTAAAACTGTTTCTACATTTTCTAGCATATACTGACGCTAACAATGGGCAAGTATTTCTCATTAAAAGCTACAAATCTTTTTTAAAACAAATATTTTTTGTCGTGTGGACTGAATAAAGAACAGGGGGGGGGGATATAAAGAATTTAGTATGATACACACAGTCAAATCGATCAATAGCAAGATCGTTTTTTTTTAGTTTCAATGACTTGGTTCAACGTTCACATAGCATACTGAATGAAATGAATGACAGGAGTGTTTCTACCTTTTTACGTCAGTACAGAAAGTTAGATATAGTTTCAGTGATCAACTTAGAATACATGGCATACTGCATGAATTATAGTAGAGAAAGTTAGATATAATTTCAGTGAATAACTTAGATTACAGTTTAGTAAGTTAGATATAGGTTCAGAGGCGTTGCGACCCTTCCCGGCGCCCGGGGACAAACTCTCGATTTGCACCCCCCCCCTCAAACTTTCGATTTGCACCCCCACCCCCTCGAAATTTTGATTTGCACCCCCCCCCCTCAAACTTTCAATTTGTTTTTCCAACCCTAAGGTTGGCGCCCGGGGACATGTGTCCCCCCCGCCCTCGTCCCCCCTCGCTACGCCTCTGTATAGGTTCAGTGAATAACTTAGATTACATTGCATACTGAAATAATTACATTGCAGTGAGTTAGATAGAGATCGCTACAAGCACACCCTAAAATGAACCAAAATTAGTTTTTAGCCAGTATCCATGGAAACCTCTTTGCTTCCTGTGGAGCATAGGGCCTCAAACATAACCCTCCATTTTGTCCGGTCCCCGGCTGTTAAATTTGCGATCATCCTTTTATAATAACAAGCTTTCAATTTAAAAAAATCAATAAGATAATATAAAACAAACGTGTGTTTTTAGGCACAATAGTACAAGTGTTGATCGTTAAAAACGCGTTAAAATGTTATGATTATTTAATTTTAACAACACAAAAAAAGCAATAACACAATAAAAGTATTAAAAATTGTTTTAATCTCAAATGAAATCTTCCAAGACCTTTGCAATTTTTTGACTTTATTTCATTCGTCTTAGAGCTTCAGTCTCTCTTTTACCAAGTTTTCTTTTAAATTGTTTTAAATTATGAAACTGCCAGCACTACACTGTAGTAGGTTTTGGTTTATTAAAAAGATAAAAAAATCCCATGAAGATTTTCTTCAACTGGTACATTTAGGGCGGCGTCAATTTAAAAAGTAGCTTTGAGTAGAACCAATAGCGAAACAAATAAAAGAGACACGACTGAATAATGGGTACCGACGGCTCCGTTTTCGGCTTTTGGTGGGTACTCAGCGTCTGAAATTATACGAGAACAGAATCTGGATTATAAAGGTTACAATTATCTTTGAACATATAAGACTGTATAGGATAAATTAATATTTAAACTATTTCTGAAAATACAAATCTGTGGATACTCAGCGTAGAGGCGTAGCGGGGGGGGGGGGGGGGGGTTACATATGTCCTCGGGCGCCGACACTTGGGGGCGCCAAAATGGGTTGTAAAAAATAATTAAAACTCATTTTATCTGCAGTTTTGCATTATAAATATAAAAAAATATAGGAGGGGGGGGGGGCGCAAAATTGAAAGTTTGTCCCCGGGCGCCGGTAAGGGTCGCTACGCCTCTGACTCAGCGTCTAAAATATACGAGAACAGAATCTGGATTATAAAGGGGGTTACAATTATCTTTGAACAACATACAAGACTGTATATGATGAATTAAGATTTAAACTATTTCTGAAAATACAAATCTGTGAATTTAATCGCTATTTATTGAATATTGGATAAAAGATGTATTCGGGATAATTAACCAACTTTGCAAGAATTAATTGTTTACTAGCAATTTATGTGTGTTAGAAGGGGGTGGGGGAGGAGCTGCAGTGCAAAAGTAAGGTAGAGTTCATCTGCTTCATTGATCTCGGTATATAAAGGGAAAGTGTGGTCAGCAATATACCAAAGGTCTTATGAATAGAATGATCCATAAAAGTTAAAATTCAATTGTTGTTCGCTAAAAACAAGGAAAGCTCCTCTCTCAGACCTTAAAAGCCATAGGGCAGATGAAGTAGAGTTTAAATGACTGTCGATCTCGGCATATGAAGGCATAGTTTGTTCAGCAGTATGCCCAGTCGCTTTTACTTTCCCCAACGTGAATCAGGTACCCATAAGAGCTGGGTTGACTCAAGAACATTATACCATGAACCCGGGCTTCGAATTCGAGACTTTCGGGTTAGCAGTCGTATGCTCTACCACCCAACCTCTCCGTTACAGGGCTGAAGTGTGACGGCCCCCTAATGAGGTTAATGAATCGTCTTTATCCAGCATATATTGAAATACTTTGGTACATCTCACCAAGTAACAATAATATTTCTTATTAAAATCTTTTTAAAAAAAACTTAGTGTAATATTTTTTAAAAATTGTTATTAAAATATCGCTTAAAAAAATCCCCCCCCCCCCCTCCGACACTACAAGTATAATCTGGAACTGACGTAATCCCAGACCACCCCATTACACCTTGTACTCACTTGGGCTGAGAGCCTCCGCCTGCACCGTATCGTCCAGTGTGACGTCAGCACAGCTGTAATAAGTTCTTCCGTGAGGTGCGTAGATGGCCTAGAACGGCATTAATACATTTGGACAGGCATTATAAAAGAATTAATATGGTATTAAAATGGCAGCAATTGTATACCCTATATACAATACACACCCCTCTATCACAATAACCCCATCCCAAATTGTATTTCGAATAGCTAGATAAACAATAAAATAGATATAATTACATATAAATACATATAAATATATAATGAATAAATTATAAAGAAATACAAATATTAACAAATACCTGTAAAAGATACTTCCCTGGTCTGCAAGTAAAAGAAAATGCCATTCATTATATATATATATATATATATATATATATATATATATATATATATATATATATATATATAATGTGTGTGTGTTTAAATGTGTATTCAGGGTAAACTATTCATGTAAGGCAGAATCCATACTTTTCTTGATTTCAACATTTAAATATTCTGATCCATTAAACATTAAGTAACAAAATCTGACTCTGACGGAAATTTCAAATTAAAAAAATATCTTACTCTGTTGGAAACTTTAAAAAAAGTCTTACTCTGATGGTAACTTCAAGTAAAATAAATCTTACTCTAATGGAAACTTTAAAAAAAGTCTTACTCTGATGGTAACTTCAAGAAAAATAAATCTTACTCTAATGGAAACTTTAAAATAAATCTTACTCTGTTGGAAACTTTGAAATTTTTTTTTACTCTGATAGTTACTTTAAAAAAATCTTACTCTGATGGAAACTTTAAAAAAAGTCTTACTCTGATGGAAACTTCACAACCAGATACTTGTCTTCCAGTGTGCCATCGGGCCACTGTCCCAACAACGTAAAATCTTCTGTGGATGTGGAGTTTATTTTCTTGATCTTGATGGTATATTTACCCTGTGGGGAAAATAACGTAACATTTTATCATTACATGAATTCACAATAAACCACGTAAAGTCTGTGGAGTTTCCATTCCTGAAGTTGAAGTAATATTTACCTTGTTGGAAAAAAACTGTTACTTTTATGATTTTCTAAAATCAGCTTAGAGGAATTCAAACCAAAATACTCTTTATCACTGGGTACCAAATTTGCTTAACTATATCATTAGCTCTAACACCAGGCGCTTGAGAGAGGGCACCCAAGACAGACCCGGAGGCGGAGTCTTCTCGAAGAACTAAAGCCAACAGGGATGACTTGAGAGATGGTAAAATCAATAGCCGGGGACCGAAAGAAATGGAATGATATGGTTGGGGTGCTATGTTCCACAAGAAGCAAAGAGGACGAATTCAAGTAAGTTAAGCCGACTTCAGATTGAGCACCGTAACAATTACATGATAATCTTAATGATTCTGTGTCTAACTTAACAAAGCAGTTCACATGTTGTAAAATAGCTCAAATGATATTTGTTAACTCGGCTGGCAATAAAAATATCCCCCCCCCCGTTGTACTCTAATGGGAGGAAAAAGATGTAAAGAGCTTTGTTTATATATGTAAATTATATATATATATATATATATATATATATATATATATATATATATATATATATATATATATATATGCGTGTGTGTGTGTGTAACAAGGTCACGAGCTAAAGCCCCCGAGCAGGTCGTTGTCACGTAATTAAAGATTCATTTAACTAATGAGTTAATCCGCAGATAAACCTGTCATTAAGATATATCAACTATCCCGAGACAGTCTATTTAAGAAAGGATTAATTTAAACTAGTTTAAAAAAACATGATCCATTTTGGATTACTCTACATGTAGGTCATAGTTCACATTCATTAGTACATTAGTACTGAACGCAAAAACTAGTTGTATAAATGAATCATAAATAACAAAAAATAGTGAAGTAGTGGTCGGCGTGGTCGAGTTGGTAAATCTCATGGTTGCTAAACCGAAAAGTCTCGAGTTCGAACCCTCGGGCAGATGAGGCTCGTTAGCTGGGGACAGCCACTCTTCTAGGAGAGACAACTCCAAAATTAAACAACTGCTGCCTTGTAGTTTGTTCTTGGTAGGACAAAGGCTATGGAAGCAAATCCAAAAAGAAAAGCAGGCTGAAATCGGAGTCAATGGCATCAATGGCGCATAACCAGTTGACACGTAACGCTTAATTGTGTTGGAGGCGTGGTCGAGTCGGCAAAAAAAAATTCATGGTTGATAAATTTGAACAAAGTCTCGAGTTCAAACCCACTGGCAGATAAATCTCGATCCCCTTCAACACTAATAATTAAGAACCAAGAAGAAGAAGAAGTGAAGTAAAAAAAAAGTATGAAGATTGAATAGAGTGTCGACGATACAATTGTATTTTTTAAACTACGTTGTTAATGAAAACATTAACGGTTATCGAACAAGTTAGACAATAACTCAAGCATGGTTGTTTTCCCTTCAACATATTTAATTATTGCTTACAAATATGGTAGGTATACACTATACACCATATGGTCTGTTGGCTCAAACATAGACTTCTTTTTATTTCTAGATGTGTTTTAAAGCCGTTGTTTATCATAGACCGTCTGTATCTACTACAGTATTTGGACTTGTTTTTTCCTCTCTTTCCTAGATGAGTTGGTATCCCAAGCCAACAAGGAAGTTTTTCTCTTCTAGATGTGATCCTAGCCTTTGCTTTTACTATCCTAGATCGGTTACTACTCCAAGCTAAACAGTTATTTCTTTACGGATTGTGATTGCTGTCCATTGGTAAAACGCGACATCTCACTGAGTCACAGTCACACAGTGATCAATTTAAAAAATATTTTGGCTATCCTGTCTAACAAATAATGTAACACATATATTTATTATTTATATGTATTCAATCTAGCCTTGCTGCTCTTTTCTTCAAACGACCTGCCTTTTCGAATAATTATTTCAGTAGTCTCCCTTCTAATTTTATTGTCAAGTTGTTTCCCCTCTATCTTATATTTATTAACCACCTACTTAACTCCCTTTACACACCCTGCGGTTGCCTATACAAAAGCCTTTAAAAATAACTCAAACAAACAGATATTGTAAAATAATGTAAACTCACTGCTTTGGTCGTCTGTTTACCGTTAAACAATATAATCAAAGTTTCAAGAACGAAACGACCTTTTTTTTTATCTGAAACATGTTTTACTAGTCGTTTTAAAATGATCTCCGTGATGAATAAAACTACATTTTATGTGTTCTTTCAATAAAGGTGTTTGATAATACTGAATCTCTCGAAAACAAAATTTACGTGAAGAAAAACGAAAACATCATACGCTAAAACATTTTTGTTTGTTTTTTTGGAATAAGGTATTTTAATAATAAAAACACTGGGCACTGCTATAAATAGATTTTAACTAATAGCATCTCTTTAAAGTTAACCTGTGACCTGTGATGTGTAAGCGGTGTTACATAAGTTGACGAAGATTTTGTCAATTATAAAAAAAATTGCCCCGGGGTTAGGTGCGCATCACGTGGGTCTAAGCCACACATTGGCGTGACGTCACACTAACGCTTGGTGTGTTTTCGTATTAATACAGTAATCACATCTCACAGCAATGCGGTTAGCTGAAATGTTATAAATCTGAGTCGTTTGTACACAACTCACTATCAGGCCAGTCTTCATGAAAAGTTAACCGTGAACCTCAACTGTTTATTCACGTTGGCGAAAAGGCATCTACCCAGCATCGAAAACACACACTCATATTTGGAAAGGTTTTACTGTCGCTTGATGTGTTGTTGTGTTTGATACAGTAATCAAATCTCACAGCAGTGCAGCTAGCTGAACGCTTATGGTTCAAGTCCTTTGTACATATCACCATCACTATGCCAGTCGACATAAAACTTAGCTGCGAACCTCAAATTGTTGGAATATAAGCTGTTTCCACAAGGGTAGCGACCCATTATGGCGCCCGCGGCGAACTGTCAAATTTGCACCCCTCTCCCCATTCATATACAGTTGTTCAAGTTGGCGAACAAGAACCTACCCCAACCCCAACACACACATACACTGACATCTGGAAATTCATTATGACGTCACACAATTGATGTAGAAAACAGTTAAAGTTGTCAGGAAAACAATGCAGTAGCCAATTTTTAACTGCTCAAGATGAGCTTTTTAATTGTTTTTTACCTACTCCGTTTAGCACTCCTTAGAAAGGCACCCTGGGCTGCCACACCAGCCGCCTTTCCCTAGCTACGCCTCTGAATTTTTTTTATAGATTTAATTGTTTATTAAACTTTGAGAATCTATGCAGGAGAATTGAGATCACCAAATAAATGGCTGCCTAACCCACGTTAGGAAAGATAAAAGCGTCTCGGCAATGAACTGAACGTACTCCCCCTCATTCTACCCGTTACGCTTTAAAAGGTGAAATCTACTTCACCTGCACTATTGACCTTCAGGTCCGAAAATATATCTTTACTTTACATTAAAGTCTACATTACTTAAATGTAAAAAAAAAAACTTTAAGAGGTAAAAAAAAGTAAAAAAAAAGTAAAGATACCTCTTTGAGACCTAGCGATCCGTTGGTTTGATGAAGTAGAAATCTTAACAGATAGCACTTTTATTTTTAACTTGATATAATTTAAATAAACCGGGAGTGATCTCCCCTAAACTTTCTCGAATATTTTTATATAAAATAACAGGGGATGGGAACTCGGGCTATAGACATGATTTTTAATCCATTTTAAATACTTAAAGTTTTAAAAATAGAATAAAATCTCGTAGACAAATTAATTGCACACCAAGTGAACGCGAAATAAAAAAGCGCATAATAGTTCGCAATATTATTAGTACTTTTAAAATTTACATTAGTTTTTTGAGAAATCGGAAGTAGCGTAAATTACTACTTCCGGTCAACGGAAATTACTCAAAATTTAACAGAAGGTAGAGAATTAGATCTTTTACTTACATGTGAAATTTCATTTATCTATCTGAAATAGTACTCAAGTTATAGGCTTTTGAAAAATTCAAAGTAGAAAAAGTACCACTTCCGGTTGTCGGAAATCGCTCAAAAGTTGATACGGATCTACGATTTTGATATAATACTTATATATGAAATTTCATCAACCTAGCTGTAACGGTACTCAAGTTATCGTGTTTACACACGGACACACACACAGACACACAGACACACACACACACAGACATACGGACAAGATTGCAAAATTATGTTTTTCCGTATCAGTGAGGTGTAAAACGTCGAGATTTGTAAAAATCTCGATTTTTTTTTTTTGCACGATTACAATACTTTCTCTATACTACGTATATACGAGAAAGTAAAAAAAGAAACCATATCTTCATCTGATTTCTTAAACGATTTTTTTCATTCTCAAAATCATAACAATTAAGCGTGGACACTAACGGCATAACTAAAACAAAATCACCACGAGTTTCGAAAATGACTTAAAACCATGAAGTAACGTTTCTAAAAATAATCTTACCGGGAAATCCTTATTATAATGTGTGAAGGGCATGTTAAGATGGACAGAAAACTCACTCCCAGATCTGAAAACAAAAACGGGAATTCCAGAGGTTATCAGGTATGAGCGGGGACAGGTAATGCACAAGAAAAAGTATCAAGTTCAAGATTATTTACAGGCTAGGCCAAAGGGAATAAAAGTGATGCATACCATTTAAAGAAAACCGGCGCATAATTTAAATTCATTATTGTGATGTACATTAATATTTCTGTACACCCACTGTTCAACAATATATATATATATATATATATATATATATATATATATATATATATATATATGTATATATATATATATATATATATTTATATATATATATATATATATATTTATTTATTTATTTATTTACTTATATATATATTTATATATATAATTATATATATATATATATATATATATATATATATATATATATATATATATATATATATATATATATATATATATATATATATATATATATATATATATATATATATATAATTATATATATATGTATACATACTGACTTAAATTTCTATGTAATATTGAACTGTGTGTGTAATATAAGTATAAACATATGTGGATATACTCTAATAAGGTCGTTTTTTAAAATATGTTTTTGTTATAACAAACCATTTTAAAAAATGTATTAGTTGGATCGAGTTAGAAAGCTCTAATGCACCTCAGAAGTAAATGAGTTCAATATTCCTGAGTATACATCTATTTAGGGCTCTCTTATATAGGGCACCAATTAGAAACATAGTCTACTTTGTACTCTGATTGTTATAGAGAACAAATTAACAGCCCAAAGCTACCAAGTTAAAAAAAAAAATTACTCGAAAAAAAGTTACAAATCTTCATCACAAATAATAACGTTACACCTGAAAATATCACAATTTGATCAGGAAACTACAAAATTGCACCACGAACTTACAAAGTTAGACGATAGCTTCAAGAGTCACATAAAGCTACAGAGTAGAAAGTTCAGCTTACTTGATAACTTTGGGGTTTTCTGTGGGCGTGTCAGGGAAGTCTTTGCCACAAGGGGGGTTGGTGTTCTGGTAGCAGTTGAACCAAGTATCGTTGGCAGCTGGAAAGGAAATATTATTAAAAGGGGAAGTGGTCGAATGGTAGAGCTAATGACTGCTAATCCGAAATCTCGAGTTCGGTTCTTAGTTTCGAGTCTGTACGACGTCCTTTTACACCTAATTCTGATGGGTATCCGACTCTCTGAAGGAAATAATGTCGGATGGCGTAGTGTTGACTACACTATCCTTTCATATTCCGAGGTCATTAAAACAGATGAACTCTACTTTACTGCTCCATGTCTTAGGCACGAACGGAAAAGATGAGAGATAATAGAAGCAGAGCGTCGTTATTGAGGGTATAAGACCCCTCTTCTATCAAAGAAAGACAGCCCCATTATTATTTTACATTAACATGACCTTAACATAAAAATAACCATCACAACTAACCTAACCTAATACCACCCTAACCTCAACACCACCATAACCTCAACACCACCCTAACCTCAACACCACCATAACCCCAACACCACTATAACCCCAACACCACCATAACCTCAACACCACCATAACCCCAACACCACCATAACCCCAACACCACTATAACCCCAACACCACCCTAACCTCAAAACCACCATAACCCCAACACCACTATAACCCCAACACCACTATAACCCCAACCCCAACACCACCATAACCCCAACACCACCATAATCCCAACACAACCATAACCCCAACCCCAACACCACCATAATCCCAACACAACCATAACCCCAACCCCAACACCACCATAACCTAACACCACCATAACCCCAACACCACCATAATCCCAACACAACCATAACCCCAACCCCAACACCACCATAACCTAACACCACCATAACCCAAACACCATCATAACCCCAACACCACTATAACCCCAACACCACCATAACCTCAAAACCACCATAACCCCAACACCACCATAACCCCAACACCACCATAACCCCAACACCACCATAATCCCAACACAACCATAACCTCAACACCACCATAATCCCAAACACAACCATAACCCCAACACCACCATAACCCCAACACCACCATAATCCCAAACACCACCATAACCCCAACACCACCATAACCCCAACACCACCATAACCCCAACACCACCATAACCCCAACACCACCATAACCCCAACACCACCATAACCCCAACACCACCATAATCCCAACACCACCATAATCCCAACACAACCATAACCCCAACCCCAACACCACCATAACCCCAACACCACCATAATCCCAAACACCACCATAACCCCAACACCACCATAATCCCAACACCACCATAATCCCAACACAACCATAACCCCAACACCACCATAATCCCAACACAACCATAACTCCAACGCCACCATAACCCCAAACACAACCATAACCATAAAACCCCCATGGCCTCACCATCATAACCCCCACCACCACCCTAACACTAACCGAAACACCACCATAACCCCAACACCACCATAACCACAAAACCACCATAACCCCAACCCCACCATAATCTCAAGTGTAAGACACAGCTAATCTTATCTCACACCCTCACTCACCAACCACAAGCCAGATTCAAGTACTCACTTCTTAAGCGTTGCTCTGGGTTCCGTATACACAAGTGCCCCTGCGTCAATGTGACCATCGCAGCAAGCAGTGTCAAACACACTACACACATCTGAAGCCTGGAACACATCTCTTTAACCTGCGGAGGATACCACGTCTTGTTACTTCCTGCTCCGACCAAATGTCTTCGTCAGCAAAATAAATTTAAATAGCATGTCCGCGGTTGAGGCAGATTAATTTTCAAACCAAATCGGGATAATCAGAAGAAAAATCAAGCATGGATAGATTTGTACAAAAAGTGAGGTTTTATTAGTAGACTTATTTTCCTTATCACCCCCCCCCCCCCCTTACCCCACATTGATACAGGTCATGAAAATTAAAGCGCCACTAACATAACGCAGCTAAGCAGAGGCGTAGCAAATGTGGGGGCGGAGGGTGCGGACCGCACCGGGTGACACCATTTAGGGGGTGACACCAAGCCAAAAAATATGTATACAGAAAAATGATAATTCCACTTAATTAAGTGATTAATTAGAGTTTTAAATAGTCTTTTAAGAGCAAATTTGACAAATCCCGACTATGGTGGAGGAGTGGGGGGGGGGGGGGCTGACACCATTAAGTGCCGCACCGGGTGACACCCGACCTCGCTATGCCACTGCCGCTAAAGCCTTACTTTAAAATACTTCATATGAAATTAGTGTTTTCGACATTTTTGTCCGTAAGAAATACTAAGTAGATGCCTCCCCACACATAATCGCCTCCCCTCCCTTTTCCCTTTCAAATAGTTGTATGCTACATAAATCTCAAACTCCGAACTCTACTTCACCTGTATGACAGTTAGAGACGACGCCTAAACCTAGTCTTTACCATCGCTTTAAATATCAATTGTGGGTTGTGGGTAGGATGAGGGGGGGGGGGGGGGCGACGACGACATCACAATGGGTCATCACAATTTCATTGATTTAAAAAACATCTAAAATGATTAACTTTATAGGTAAACACCAAATTATTTTTAGATATTCTGTGTAATTCATTCGCTCAAATAGACGTAAGTTCTAAGTAACGAAAATATAATTAAATTTACGTTTCAAAATATTTACAAGCACTGATGGTTGTAAAACTGTATATTAGCATCGATATTTGTAAACCAAGCATCGATATTTGTAAAAATGTATCCAAAGATTGTGGCAAAAAAATATCTTCTAGAATCGATACTTAAAAACATCAATATGTCATGTCGATTGTATTTTAAAAAGAATTCATCTTACCTAATAAAAACTCAAACCCGAGATTTTCGCTAACGCTTATCAAGACACTAGATCTGATCTAAGCTTTAAGTTTGTCTCGTTAAGTTCTTGTTTGTGAGATATAAATTCAAATAAATATTTTTTCAAACTTTCATATAGATATAAGCAGAAAAATCGCTTTGTATTAAAGACTGAATTTTTTAAATATTTATCAGTTTGAGAAATTTTTAATATTAAAAATTTGATACAACTTTGTGTTTTAATAATAAAAAAAAATTAAAATTTATTATTAACTCCGAATATCAATAAGAATAAAATTAATAATTTTACATTATGTTTGTTTACTTTTTATCATTTGTTTTTGGGACAATTTATATAACCTGACGCTAATATTATTTCACTTCTATAGTATACACCGTTTAGTAAACAAACTGTAATGCTATTTAAAGCCCTAACCACAAAATAATGTTGCCAAACTGTTCGTCCATATCATAAATCGTGATCATCACTCCAAAGTTTATACGTACACTGCGAATTTCTACTCATTAATTCTAACTTTCTGTGTCGCGAAGCAGTTTTGAGATACCATTATACAACCGAGCACCTAATAAGGTATGTCAATCAACAAGTTAATACACGCATTAATTAAGAAGTCTCATCAATTAAGAAGACTCATCAAAATTAAAAAGAAAAAAAAAACACACTTAAAAAAAACTACACATTTCCTGTTATTAATCCCTACACTGTGCATGGGGGGGGGGGGGGGGGGGGGGGGGGGTTGGATAGGGCACATGAAACATCTGACCCCGGGGCGTCGGATTCCTTAAAGCTGACGCTGTCGTAGTATTGACGAAAAAGGGGACGGGAGGGGGGTTATAAAGAACACTTGCCCTCGGGGCGCCGGATTCCTTTAAGCCGACCTTGTCGGGATGTCTAATTGCTTTATCTACTTAACCTGCTCATCCGTTCCCCGTCTGTTTAATTACCCAGGGCCGTATCTAAATGTCCGTCTTTAGCAGACTTACAGTATTATTTCATCGCCAGAGTTAGAACTAGGTACAGAAAATATACGGGATCCGACCCCCCCCCCCTTTCAAGAGGGTTTAGTGTTTTTTTTCAGACATGTATCTTTGGAAGTGTGGGGGGGGGGAGCAATTCGAACTTTCGGGGAAGGAGGGGGGGGGCGTAAATCTCTACGGGGGTGGGGGGGGGGTAGTAAAGAAAGTAAAGTTTCTTTCAAACCTGACAGTTTATGAGGCAAGTGAAGTGGGGGATGGGGTTCACTGGTTAAAATATGTTTCCTATATAAGTTATGTTTTTTTAAAAATATATTTCGTACAGTGGAGGGACGCCCCCCCCCCCCCCCCCCCCAAAAAAAAAATGCCTGCCAGGGTTGCTTTCAGACATTTTCTCGCAAGAAATTCCCGTTTAAAATAACGTATTTAATTTCTATATTAATTGTAAATTTGTTCAATTTGGTCCTGAAGGGCATAGCCCTTCCCCCCCCCTTTTGGATTGATGTTAGAGTAATGGAAGCGAGGAATTAGGAGGTGGGGCAGGGAGGAGGGGTTGTATGTAACGAAGAGACAAGGCGAAATTAGATTTATTTTACAACTTCTAAATCAACATTCATCGTTTTAAAATGCAAGTTCTTTCTACGAAATCTTTCAATAAGAAGTAGTTGACAGTATAACATCTCTTATCGAAACTACACTCATGACAGATTCATAGACAACATACCTAGGTATTGCTTTAATGAAAGTTTGAAAGTTAAAACAGAATCCAATCAATGCACAGAAAACACTTGACGAAATTCACGAAATACACGACATCCTAAGCACATGATCAACTTCCGCTGTGACCACGTGACGTGACCCCGGTGAATGATGGGAGGGTCACGCTGTCAGCTGTCACACCCCCCGGGGTCAGGTTCTAATTACAGGTGGTAATGGGCGATAGGTAAAGGGAGTTTACCTCCCCGTCCCTCCCATTTTCCTTCGTTCAGTAGCTTAGTTTATGTGACGTAATTTGATCAGCGTTAGAGCTGGTTGTGATCATTTGGTTTTGCTCGTGTAAACATTGAAAAAGAAAGTTGCCGAAACGTTTCTAAATACGAGAGATTCAGAGGCGTAGCGAGGGGGGGTATATATGTCCCCGGGCGCCGACCTTAGGGGGCGCCAAAATGGGTTGTAAAAAGAAATTAAAATCTCATTTTAGCTGCATTTTTGCATTATATATATGATAGATGGGGAGGGGGGGTCAAAATAGAAAGTTTGACGGGGGGGGGGGGGGGGGGGGGAGGGGGTGCAAATCGAAAATTGAAAGGTTGCTACCGAGGGGAGTGCCAAATTGAAAGTTTCTCCCCGGCCGCCGGGAAGGGTGGCTACGCCTCTGGAGAGATTTAACTTAATTGGTACAAAGTTTACACTAAATCTTATTGGTTTAAGTGTGAAATAAATCAGCTGTTTAACTTGGTGAATGGTTTCGATAAAGTAACGTTGATACAATTTCTGTGGTTTAAACTAAACGAGCTGACCCGCGACGTAGCATACGCCGCCATCTAGTTGTTTTATTTTATACGTATCAACAATTCATAATTTGTGAATTCGTCACTACCCCACCCCTGTCTCCCCCACTCCCCCACCCCCACCCTACCCCCACTCCGCCCAGTGAAAGCAGCCGTTTACAGACGAAAATGAAAATGTCAAAAATAACTTATTATCTCCCCTTAGTTTCAAATCGTTTAAAAACTAAATTATCTGCCCCTAATAGCCGTCACTTATTCGAACCGGCTCTACTATTGTAAACATTCGGGATGAACCATAACTCACCTGACAGGTGGGGATGAGGGCGGTGGCTAAGCTGCGTGGTGTCTCGTATGGTCCCCACGAAGAGAATTATATATACAGATTAACTATTTGACTAAATAACATGTTTTACTAGTGACCGTTTATCAGATCGAAGGGTTAGTAGTTTGAATGCCTTAGCGAACAGTTGTTTGGCTACGAGCCCGAAGGTCTCGAGTTCGGATCTCGGTCCGGCCTCGGCAGTATAGGAAGTCCCAAAGGACAGATGAGGTTTGTTATCTGGGAACAGCAACTCATCTAAGAGAGATAACTCCAAAAATAAACAATCGCTGCATTGTAGGGACCTTGTCCAGATTAGTTCCGCCACTAATGTATAAAGTGCCCGGGCGAAAAGTTAAGCCCCGCCACTTGTGACCTATTTCAGATGTCTAGACATTTGGGTATTTAAACGCACGCCATAAAACAACTCCTTATCCGCCACTAGGGTTAGGGTTGTTGTTAGGGTTTGGGTTAGGGTTGGGGTTGGGTTTAGAATAATTAGGATTAGGGTTGGGGTTGGGTTACGGTTGAGGTTTGGGTTGGGTTGGGGTTATTGTTAGGGTTAGGGTTATTGTTAGGGTTAGGGTTATTGTTAGGGTTAGGGTTAGGGTTGGGTTGGCTTGGGGTTATGGTTAGGGTTAGGGTTAGGGTTAGGGTTAGGGTTATTGTTAGGGTTAGGGTTAGGGTTAGGGTTAGGGTTAGGGTTAGGGTTATTGTTAGGGTTAGGGTTAGGGTTAGGGTTAGGGTTAGGGTTAGGGTTAGGGTTAGGGTTAGGGTTAGGGTTAGGGTTAGGGTTGGGTTACGGTTTGAGGTTTGGGTTGGGTTGGGGTTAGGGTTTGGGGTTAGGAAGTAAACCCTAAATGAAGAGAAGGTGGAAATCGTCGGGTCAAGCTCTCAGCTATAACACCCCAAGGGTGAATTGTCTTAATTGTGTTACAGGATATCCCCCCCCCCCCCCGCCATCCAATATTACAATATAGAAAGAAGGGGTAAAGCATAATAGGTCAAATTTTATATTAAAAATAAATAAAATTCTAAAATTTGAATTTCTACATTAAAAATACTCTGCACACGACAAAGTTTTAACTTAGTGCTACTCTCACACAATGATTTACATATTATAATAGATATAAACACAGCACAGACTTACACAGCACAATGGATATAAACATATTACAGAAAAGATATGAAATTGTATTGAGCGTACTTACAGCTATGTCTCTTTTAGAGTACCTAACAAATTGTTCTGAAGCCGAACTTGAATCTTGTCCACGTAAGGAGCAAAGGTTCTAACCGACCAATCGAGAGATGCGTAGCTTACTCTTCAATTTACTTTTACAATCTTTTATAACCAGTCCCTACGTCACTCTCATTATTGTGAAATACAGGGGAGTAGACAGAAACCTATCGTAGGTTTCTTGACGCGGATGTGCAATGTGTATTTACTGTGTCAGATATAATAACCTTATATATATATATATATATATATATATATATATATATATATATATATATATATATATATATATATATATATATATATATATATATATATATATATATGTATATATATATATATATATATGTATATATATATATATATATATATATATATATATATATATATATATATATATATATATATATATATATATATATATATATATATATGTACATATATAAATATACATATATATATATATACATATATATACATATACAAATATATATACATATACATATATATATATATATATATATATATATATATATATATATATATATATATATATATATATATATATATATATATCCCTTTCATAGAACCAAATGTTTTAACTCCATTTTTGTATTTCGCGATTAATTTAACAACGTCGTGTTCTAAATCTACCAAAGACATGATGGCAAAAAAAGAAATCATGGCTATTACACTCACCATTATTACACATTTTAAAATTTTTACATTTTCGATAGTAAAGAAATGTTAAGGAAAACAAAACTTTAAAGCCTTATTGTCAACATTTTTGAGAAGTGGAACATTTACATGTAAATATATATATATATATATATATATATATATATATATATATATATATATATATATATATATATATATATATATATATATATATATATATATATATATATGGTGGCTTTAATTTGTTCTACCCTCAAATATTTCACCCAAAGTAGCACTATTAATAGTATTTGCCCAAGGCGCACAACTCTACAACATTGGTTACGCCACTGAGAGATAAAAACTTGACATCGTGAAATTAACGCCCTTGTTGGTTAGACCAGCGTACACTTAAGGATCTGGAAAACGGTTGGTTTATATTGAGTTTCACTTTTTTCTTAAAAATCGGCAGGACATTATAACTTACTTAATTAACAGACGCTAAAAAAAGACCCATTGGTTAATAAATACCTAATGTTACATATGAGAATCTAACACCACCATAGCTGCAAAGAGTATTTATTAATATTAAAATATTATGAATTCAAATGCATTGTTGAATTACGAACACTTTATGAGAATAGACAAAAAATTAGTATTTTTAGTCAAATTAAAAATACAAAAGTTGAGTTTGTGTGTGGTCGAATGAGGGGGCTGCGTGATCGAAGGATAGAGCACTCGACTGTTAACCATATAGCCTCGAGTTCTGACCTCGGTCCGTGAGTCAACCCAGCCCTGATGGGTACGTGAATAACGTTGGGGAAAGTAAATGCGGCTGGCCATTGTGCTGACCAGACCATCCCTTCAAATGTCGAGATCAAGAAACACATACGCTCTACTTCATCTGCCTAATGGATAACTAGGTCGAATGTCTTCCGTTATGTTAACTGATAATGTCACGATCCCCCCCCCCAACTATTTTATAGTTTTAACTCGATATACTATTATATTGCAAGTACTTTTTACGATTTTTAAAATTTGTTTCCGACCCCCTCCCCCCCCCCCCCTCGCTCACTTGTGACGCTACAGAAGCTAAGCTTATCATCAACAAGGCTGATCCTAACAGGCTGAAACATCGCTCACACCGAATTTGTCGGCCGCTGGGACCTTTTCCTTCTGCAAAGATTGAGCGATCCCGTTATCTCCCCTTATGGTATTGTATTGAATAGTGAGTACACCTTTAATTATCTTTTACTGACTAGATCTATATCAAATATCAAATAAATTTTAAAATAACATTTTCATTCTTTGTATTAAGAGACGAATGTATCTGGAAAGTATGAACACAATTGTCACAGACTGTATAATTATGTATCCTTATTATATTGTGTTTTGCATGAATGAAGAGTACCTGGCTAGCGGAAGGACTGTCTGAGCGATCGTCATGTGTTGTTTCATGCTTTTGGGTGAGATCGCTCATGTACGTAAGGGGAGAGAAAGTGGTGAATAAAAGGGAGAGCAAAAAGGTGAACGGGTGTTGTGTGCTAGAACTTGAACCTGAGGACTGTGGCTGTGAATGTAGGATGTTACTACGACACTTTGTTTCTTGACTGTGATTGTACTTATACCAGTTGTGACCATGGATTTACTATGGATCTATTAATTCTCTGTACAAAGTGTAAATAAAGTTATTGTTTCACAACTACTGTTGCTCGTATGAGTATATTGAAGAACCCACAATAACAACAATGAAGAATACATGTTGTTACATATGGTGTCAGAAGTGAGCGTCTACTGTTACATATGATGTCAAAAGTGGTTGAAGAAGTGGTGCTACTGTTACTGATTCTACTGTTACATTGTCAGAAGCAATTGAAGAAGTGATGTTGTTACATTGGTAAATTATATTGAAGTCTGAAATCGTCAACGAAGTTACAGTGTTACTACAAGTGATCAAGAATTGTCACATTATCATTGTAAGCAGTTTTCAACGTTTTTGAAGTGGTCTTCCACTGTTTACCAAGTACGTCAAGTTCTTGAAAGTCATCTATCTACACTCAAGTCAGAAGGGTTGCTGTAGTCAAGTCAGACGTTTTGTTCAAGTCAAGTCATCAACGTGATAATTTTTATCACCTTATTTCGATATTGTCTCACCAATGTCGAGTAAATATCGTCTGTGTGTTTTTTCTATTTGGATTTAGCTGTTCAATTTTTTTTCTATATGGATTAGCTGTTCAAGTTTTTCTACTGTTTGGATTTAGCAGATCAAGTTTATTTTTGTAACTGTTCCTAAAGATGTCTTATCTAAAACTGGACAAATTTCTACTCTGTAACAGGCTACTAGAACTATTTTGAATTTTTTTCAACTTTTTGGAATCAACAAAGTGAACTATTTTTGTACTATATATGTACTATGAACTTTTCTTGGATTACTAGATGTCTCTAATGAACTGAACAAAGCCAGAATACAAGAAAGGGTATTGTAAATTAATTAACATTTATCTATTGTCAACTAATGAATTTATATTTTATGTCATAGAAAATATATCAAAATGTCAAATTTTGAAACATATACAGCACTTGTGAAGGAACTTGACATTCCGAAGGAAGACAGGTTGGCATTTATAAAAGAACTACTAAAGAAAGATGAAGAGAAAGCTGCTAAAGAGAAAGCTGAGAGAAAAGAAGAAGAGAAGGCTAGAGAAGAAAAAGCTGCTAAGGCGAAAGCTGAAGAAAAAGAAGAAGAGAAGGCTAGGAAGGCAGAAGAGAGGGCTAGGAGGTTAGAGGAAAGGAATTGGAAAATAGAAGATGATGAAAGAAAGCACAAGCATGAAACAGAACTTGAAGAATATATGGAAATGGCGAGGGCGCAAGGCATTAAGAAGATGAATAAGCAGATAGCCTGGGCAACCAATCGACTTGCAAGAGACATAGAAGAAGCAAAAGAAGCATGGGACGAAGTACCAGAACAACCCCGACGAGCTCATGGAAATGTATTGAGAGAACTAGATGATGTGATAGAAATAGTGTGTAATAGATCAAGAGCTATTACAGATATGCATAAAGAAGAAGACATTTCAGAATTAGATAAAGTAGAAGAGACTGTACAACCAAAAGGAAAGCGGAAAAAAAGAAACAGAAAACAGAGAGCAGATAAAAGGGCTGAAACTATGGAAAAACAAGTTGGCCTACATGAACTAGCATATGAACAAGAACTATTAGAAATGAAAGCTATAACAGACACAAATGAACCAAAATTAGAAAGTGAACAGATAGAATTAAAAGCAGAACTTGAAGAAGTAAATATTGGCAACCTTTGGAATGAAGAACAGAGTAACATAGTCCAGGAAGAATTGAAACCCAAGGATAAAACAGAGGTTGAACTTAATAATGATTTAAAGGTGACAGATACATTAGTATGTCTTAAGATTGACTCTTTTTTGAATGATACGCAGGTACACGAGAATATTATTGAAAGTTGTATCGTAAGTCCATCAGAGAATGGCAGTCAACAAGAAACAAGTCCATCAGAGAATGGCAGTCAACAAGAAACAAGTTCATCAGAGAATGGTAGTCAAAATGATTTAATAAGCCCATCAGTCAATGGCAGTGATGATTTAATAAGTCCATCGGAGAATGGCAGGAATCATGATAAACTAATGATGATTAATGAATCAGTGAACTTAATAAGCCACAATAAAGAGAACGTACCTATTGAGGAGTTACTTAGAAATCTGGAGTCAAACTTTAAAGAAGATATCCTAGAACTCAAGAATAAATTTAACAAAGAAATGGAGAAATTAACACAGAAATTTATGTGTGAATTAGAATCAATAAAGAAGCACAAGGAAGTTAAGAAAGATGAAACAGTAACTAGAAACTACAATGTCATTAATGCACAGAATGAAAGTAAAAGAAATTTAGCAAATTATGAATACAGTCAACATGTTAATAAGAATGTCATTAATGTCATTAATGCACAGAATGAAAGAAAAAGAAATTTAGCAAACTATGAATACAGTCACCATGTTTATAAGAAGCCAAAATCTAGATGTTTTTACTGCGGAAAAACAGGTCATTACCAAAATCAATGTTGGCATAGGTTGGCAAATCAGAGAAGAAACAATTATGTACACAGAAAGTCATGTGAGAAATACAGTAATTTAAGAAATGTATCAACTTCAAATCAGAATAACAAAAGTGTGAATAGGTATACTAATGGAAGTTACCGACGCAACACATATTATGAGAGGCCAAAGCAATGCCATAATATTTATATTGAGTTGGTTGATGAACCAAACCAACATACACAAAGCAAGATAACCACTGACGTTGTTCAGAAACCAGAGGAGAATATTAAAACAAATGAAGTAACACAAGTTACACGAAATCTAGGAAATGATTATGGTAGCACAGCTAAAAGCTACAATTTGAGGGAGAGATGGCATACAGGTCATCGTCAACTGCACGAGAACGATTACTCATGCTATAGAGGGTGCTAAGATTAAATTATCAATTTACAGTTTATTAATATTATACAGTCTGTAACTGTAATATATAAATATCAAACAATTTGTATCAGTAATATAAATTGTGTACTATTTCAAAAGATTGTAAACTGTATTATGTTAAACCTATTCTATACTATTAATTAACAGTGAATAAAGTAAATCAAGTAAAAGTTAGAGACTATTATTCCGCATAACAATAAGACGGAAGTCTCAATGATGAATTGTGTGTTAGCCATACCTGTGAAAGGCAATGTTGTTGTGTTGTGACCTAGATTTGTCTGAAATGGGTCAACTAGGGGAGACAACAAAGTATATTAATCATGCGTCGTAATAACATGCCTTGATGCTAAGGAAGTTTTTTACTACATAGGATATAATTATTTAATTCATGAGTTGAATTAAGTCTTTGATAATTTCAACTATGTATTATAGTTTGGTAATTCACTAAACTCATTTGTCTTGTTTATACAATTACTTGGTAATTGAAATGTTTTTCTTTCTCATATTTGAATACATTACACATAATGCTTGTGCATTAGTCTACAAAGAATGTATTTTTCCATGTTTTTTGAGATGTATAAAAAATTTTGTTGTCTGGCACATGATCCTGCCCTACCAATATTGTATTTATAAATTTTGTTACACAAAATTTTAATTGAAGGGGGGACGTGTCACAGACTGTATAATTATGTATCCTTATTATATTGTGTTTTGCATGAATGAAGAGTACCTGGCTAGCGGAAGGACTGTCTGAGCGATCGTCATGTGTTGTTTCATGCTTTTGGGTGAGATCGCTCATGTACGTAAGGGGAGAGAAAGTGGTGAATAAAAGGGAGAGCAAAAAGGTGAACGGGTGTTGTGTGCTAGAACTTGAACCTGAGGACTGTGGCTGTGAATGTAGGATGTTACTACGACACTTTGTTTCTTGACTGTGATTGTACTTATACCAGTTGTGACCATGGATTTACTATGGATCTATTAATTCTCTGTACAAAGTGTAAATAAAGTTATTGTTTCACAACTACTGTTGCTCGTATGAGTATATTGAAGAACCCACAATAACAACAAAGAATTCATGTTGTTACAACAATCGTTGAAATGTGTCAGAATTAAGCTACAGGAAGAATAATAAGTTACAAACGTAATGATAGACAGACGTATAGACACTGCGGACTAAAAAGCTTTTAAAATCTCCAGACACTTACGGCGAACAGCTTAAAGGAGTTCCGGCAGACGTCGTTGGTGTCGCTATCGTACTTCACCCAAACTCACGGCCCTTAAGATCCGCAACAAATAACAAGGAAGCTGGCTTTAACGCTATGACGTATTTAAGAACTTGACATTCTTAGACAATAGTTTTGTTATTTTACCGGACCGCTGTTTTAAAAAAGTCTAAATGTCATGTTTATGAAATCTACTAAAATGTGAATTTTATACACCACCCCTTCCGCTTTCTCATCATCTCAGAAAGGAGAACGAATATATATATATATATATATATGTATATATATATATATATATATATATATATATATATATATATATATATATATATATATATATATATATACACATATATATATATATATGTATATATATATATATATATATATATATATATATATATATATATATATATATATATATATATGTGTGTGTGTGTGTGCGTGTGTGTGTGTACGTGCGCAGTATTAGAGCAAATCATAAGGCCACATAGGATTCATATTTCCAATTTCTATTTCCTTCATCGCTCGCGTACACCAGAGGTACCAATCAAATAAACATGGGCTCCAAGATTATATCACCCGCAGTCCAAAGTTCTGTTAATGACAAGTTCTGAACCCAACCTTCGTACACGTTTATTTGTAAATTTAGTGCAGAAAGCATTAATTCATTTGAAAGTAAAAAACAACATGTTACATTTCAGAGAAATGTAGGCATAACAGGATATCACGAAGTAGCAAATAACTAATAGCGGAACTAAAAAATCTTTTTTTTTCTACCTACCCTACGACTGGCTAAATGTTTGTAGTAAAAACAGTTTAGTTGAGGGGGGGGGGGGAGGGACGTATAAATTACAAAACACTTTTGTCGAATTAGGCGAAGAGGGAAGTAACTTAAGTGACCGTGTGGGAGAAGTATAATAGTAGTTCCGTCATTTATGTTGTATTTATGTTGTATTCTGTACAGGACAGAATATACATAAAAACAATTTAATTTTTCCAAGAATATGGGTGGGGTAAGGGTGTTTGAATTTTTTACAAGCTTTTATTTAACTCACTTCCTCTGTCGTCAGTCTGTCGTCAGTCTGTCTAGATCGCCTAAATTAACTCACAGTTCTTCTACCAAGTTAGTGTAGGTTAGTTCTGTGTACTTTTACGTAACCACTGTATCGTAGTTTGTGTAAAAGTTTGTGTTCGTATTTAGAATAGTCTGTGTTTGTGTAGAGAGTGTAGATAGGATTAAACTCTTTTACAACAAACCTTTGTTTTATTTAGTCTTGTGTTTTGTAACCCGTCTGTGGTTGTTTGTCTTATATGTTGCGCGATGCACTGGTTAACCCATAGAGGCGTGTCCGTGAGTTCACAACAGTGTAACAGAATTTATAGACAACCCTTGACATGTTAGAAGTTTGGACATGGTGTCACCAACAATAACTTATTCCCCCACTTAGTCTAATTTCACTGTTGGGACACCTTGGGCGCCGACCCGACGGGTTAGAAAAAAAAAGCCAATTAGGAAACAGACTTGGCTTTACGGACTTATTTAACTATTTTATTTATCTATTGTTAGACATTTACATTTAAATAGGGGGGGGGGGGGGGTTGATAATTCACGCTGGGCGCTGGAATGGGTCACTACGCCTCTGCACTCGTGTCCTTAAGATTTTCTTCCTCCATTCCACTTTGTCTTACGCCGCTTTAAGTGCCCCCCCCCCATACACACACACACATCTACTGATGTCGTTTTCTCATTTCTTCTTCTACCTCTTTACAAGTTATTTACTAAGTTCATAATGTCCGTGAGTTTGTGGCAAATCTTGTAACTCAATTTATGTCTCAAATATAATTGCAGCAATTTCGTTCACATTTCCCATATACCTTCTTCTCCGATGACAATGTAGTATACTACATTAGGTTGGATAAGGGGAGATAACAAGATTAAATAGATCCACTTGCGATCGCTCGATCAGAGGGTCGCTGAGGATGAACTGTTTGTCACACATTTTTACTTTCTCGTATATACAAAGTATAGAGAAAGTCTTGTAATCGTGCAAAAAAAAAAAAAATCGAGATTTTCGCCGAGTCGGAAAAACATAGTTTTGCAATCTTGTCCGTATGTGTGTGTGTGTATGTGTGTGTGTGTAAACACGATGACTTGAGTACCGTTACAGCTAGGTTGAAGAAATTTTGATACATAAAAATAATATCAAAATCGTAGATCCGTATCAATTTTCGAGCGATTTTCGGTAACCGGAAGTGGAACTTTTTCTACTTTGAATTTTTGAAAAGCCTATAACTTGAGTACTATTTCAGATAGATAAATGAAATTTCACATGTAAGTAAAAGATCAAATTTTCTGCATTCTGTCAAATTTTGAGTAATTTCCGTTGACCGTAAGTAGTAATTTTCACTATTTCCGATTTCTCAAAAAACGCATGTGAATTTATAAAGTACTAATAATATTCCGCAATATTGTACACATCTTTATTCGGCGTTCGCTTGGTACGCAATTCTTTTTTCTATGAGATTCTATTCTATTTTAAAAAGTTTAAGGATTTAAAATGGATTAAAAATCATGCCTATATCCCGAGTTGCCATTCCCTGTTGTTTTATATAAGAATATTCAAGAAAGTTAGTGGAGATCACTCCCGGTTTATTTATGTAGTTACAATAATCAATTGAAAACAATACAATTGATTGCAGATACAACAGTCAAATTTTTAATAAGCTACACAGTTATATGAACAAAGCATTTATATTTATATAAATTTATATAAATATTTGAATATATAAGCAACGCAGTTATTTGAACAATACAATGTCGCTGGTTTTTTGAAGACCAAACTTAGACAGGATTTTGCTGTGTATGACATCTCAATACCTTTATGACATCAAGAATAGTGCAGTAAAAATAGTCAAATTTTGAATGTAATTAAATAGTCAAATTTTAAAGATAGTTACAATAATCATATTTTAAATGTAGTTACAATAGACACATTTTTTAGGTAGTAACAACAATCATATTTTGAATGTAGTTACAATAGACACATTTTTAAAGTAAAAACAATAATTAGATTTTGAATGCAGACACTACAGTCAAATTTTTAATAAGCTACACAGTTATATGAAAAAAAAGCATTTATTACATCAAGAATAGTGCAATAACTCAATTCAAATTTTGAATTTTCTTACAATAGTCAGATTTTGAATGCAGTTACATGAGTCAAATTGCATATATATTAACAACACTGTTATACGAACAAAGCAATTATAACATCAAGAATAGCGCAATAACTAAAGTCAAGTTTTGAATGTAAACGTGCTAATGTAAACTAATACAATTTGTAGAAGGGAGAGCATTACAGGTCAATAAGAAACTAAACATGTGTCATTAATAAACTGTTGGTGACAAGTTAACACAGTTAAAATGATCTTTAAGGTAAATTTGCATTCATCAAATATGTAATCAAATTGAGTTTTTCTAGCTTGAATTTACATAAACTGGTTGTCTAACTGTCTATTTAAAAAATCAACATAAAATCAGTTTTCTGTAGTTGTTAGATTATCGTTCTTACCGTAGTTGCCCGAAATGCTACTGTGGCTAAGTCCCATCTTGACTGAAGGGTAACTACTACAGTCAACATTTTTATGTTGATTTGCCGTAAACACTGCCGACCATTTGTTATTTACTTTAAGTTTTAACGATTCCAGGTCTAAATGATGACTCCCCTCCAAAAAAAGTATTTTTTTTAAAATCTGAGTGATTGCTCAAAGTTGATTAACTACTTTTTCAGCGGCAAAAAAAAAACCTGTTTTATTAAACAAGGGGCAGGATTTGTTATGGCTAGGAATGATCTTCATTCATTAAAACCCAATTTCAATTGAATGCGTTTTACAATTTTTTTACTACCCTTTTCTTTCTTAACACCCCCTCGTAATATAAGTTATATGTTTTTTCATCATTAATAATTAGTAAGAAGAACATGATAAATTTTAAAATACCAACATTGTTACAGGAAGAGCATATATTCCTAATCTAATAATCTACCAGGTCAGAAGGTTTTCTCTCACGAACCCGAAAATCTCCAGTACCTGAGTGCACCCAGCTCTAATGGGTACCTTACCATCGTTAGGGAAAGTAAAGGGGGCTGAACTAAATGCTAACTCTACTTCATTTGTCCAATTAAATGCCTGGTCTAAAGCGGCAACTTTTCATTTTGTATTGAACCAAATTTAACCTACGTACCAATTCGTCCCCCCCCCCTCCTCCTACTTGATGCAAGTGAGCAACATAAATACCCATGGTACGTGACGTCAATTATAGACGAACACCTAAAACAATTTTAAGAATCTAAAAACAACAACATGTAAAACTTATTATTAACACGCTTGCAATAGATATACAACAACTGTCTTTAAAAAAAAATAGACAAAGCGCTGTAGCAAGTAAACTGAGAATTTACACATTTATAATAGTTAATGTGCACACAAAAATTATTCTTTACATTGGGCATTGCATTTTTGTCATCATTCTCGGCGAACTTTCATCTCAACATAGTCTAAAGATTCGTGCGGTCCCGTTATGTCGTGCCAGTAGATTCCAGTATACTCACCTTGACTTCTCCATAAACCATTAACATTGACCCACTGGCAATCGTTATACCACCAGCCTGACTTCCGCTTATTGGCACAATCGTTGTAGGAGTTATCGTTGTCTCTATCTATGGTGGAGAACCACTGGTTCTCGTGTTGGTAAAAATGATCCGGTGCAGTTCCTCTGTAGCCCGAGAAGTTAACCTTGTATTTGTAGTCCTCGCTTTTGACGTAAAAGTTTCTATATTCGGCAAAGTAGCTTGTACCCCTAAACTTTAAGTCAAATCGTAGCACTCTGTAGCCCTGTAGGAAGAACAATGAACAGTTATGGGATCTTTTAAAAATTATATAACATAAAATAGGACTTTTTTTTACTCTATACAATGTTATCAACATTTCTAAAAATCATTATTTATAATACTAAATGCCTACTCGCCCCCTACAAACCATGCCATAATTTTAAACTACTAAATGTTACAGATATTTTCAATAAATTAAGACAGATTATTTTAAAGTAAATAACAAGTTACATCAGCATTTTAAAAAACTACTGATTTTCATAATAGAGTATGTAAAATCTTCAGTTTAATTTAGTTATCTAAAAAACTATAAAAAAAAAACTTCATAATAATAAACTTGAAAATACAACAAACTTGCTTTTTTTTTTAAATATTGGTCGCTAAAATGTGTAGGGGTATGTCGTTATAATTATATTTTGTTATCATCCTTATTTATTTTTTAATTTACTCAAGTTTTAGTTTAATTTTTTTAAATTAATTTCTATTTAATACTTCGTATAAAGAATTTATAATCGCGCGAAATAAATCAAATGAGATTTCGACAGTCTTTACTGTTTTACATTTCACTACTTAATCAACAACAACACTTAATCTACAGACTCAGAACAGGCCACTACAGACTAAAACATCACAGGCATAAAAAACCTAAAAATTGGGTCTGGCGAAACTTGCCAATGTGGCATTGCCCCGGAGAATACAGAGCACGTCCATCAGGACATTCCTTATATAGCCAGGCGCGATCCAAACACTGACCCCTACACACCCCACTCAAGGAAAAACTGTATGGGGCACTCGCGGATCTGGAGACCACAGTCCAGTTCATACACGAAGTTGGACTTGTTGTTTAAATCCTCTACCATAAACGAAAATCCGAACGCAAAAGAAGAACTACTTAATTGTATACGGCTCATTGATGACGTATTGTAATCGTGCAATAAATCTAAATCGAGATTTATCAAAATCTCGATGTTTTATACTTAGCCGAGTAGGAAAAATTTTGTGTGTCCCCTTGTGTCTATAAACAGACACGATAATTTGAGCACCATTTCAGTAATTTTGATGTCTTTCATTTAATAAAAATACTCTAATAAATGTGTGGTTTTTATTCAATTCTAATCTTTTCCGTTAACCGAAAACGGTACTTAATGTGCTTTCAGTCTCTTAAAGCTTATAAATTTACGTACAACATTTACAAAATTGAACAATAAGAATCTTTAATGTAGAAATTATTAAAGTATATATGTGTGTGTAAATATATATATATATATATATATATATATATATATATATATATATATATATAAATTTTAAAAAGAGTTTTCATATATATATATATATATATATATATATATATATATATATATATATATATATATATATATATGTATATATATATATATATATATATATATATATATACTAGTATTACCTGGACGGTTAACAGATGTATGATGTTGTTACCAACCCAAAAGTCACCAGAAAAGTCACCGAAGCCATTTTTATATTCGTCCCACGATCTCAGAAAATCTACTTTGCCATTCATTCTTCTCTAAATAAAAAGAAGAAAATAGATTTCTAAAATTAATATTTCATTTATTCACACATTTGTGGCTTAGCTCATTAAAAATTGAAGAAAAACTAAAATCAATTTTTAAACAACTTTTTAACCTACACTATATGATATTCAATTTGAAAGTCTCATATACTTTATCGAATATTATTTTTGATAGTTACAGTAAAATAAAATTTTCTCAGATAATTTTTACTATGTGGGACGAGTTAAAATGGAACATTTTATTATTAACTAGCCGTCCCGGCCAGGCCCTGCACTGGCCTCTGTGAAAAACCTATCTGTAAAGGACCGTTACTTGTGTGTTTAGAAATCAGCATATAGCCGTCATTTCCCGGGTTTAGGAAATATACTACTTTTCGAATTAACCCCAACCACAACCACCCCAAAACAAAACACAAATAAACGCAAAGGTTACACACACGCTAACACAAACCCAACCACAAACGCAAACACAAAGAAAATGCAAACACAATCGCGAACAAAAAAAGCAAACAAAAAAAACAAACTCAAATCCAAACACAAACACAAATTACATGCTTGATGGATGTGGCTGGATTTTTAAGTTTGAAATAATGTTTGTAAAGTACTTTCTAATCCTCATGCTCCAAAGAAAGACAAATGGAAGAAGTAGATGAATAAGAAGATAATGTTTGTCAAGTACTTTCACACATCAACCAGATTTTTGTTTTAAGATTGACAAATTGACAGGAATAGACCCAGAGTTAGAAAAATAGACTTTTACTGTAGTCAAATTGTCTTAATTATCTTCTTTCTTCTTCTTCATTCTTAATTTTTAGTGTTGGAAGGGATCGAGCCTTATCTGCCAGAGGGTTTGAACTCGAGACTTTTTGGAATTTATCAACAATGAGCTTTTTGCCGACTCGACCACGCCTCCATCACAATTAAATATACCTGTCAACTGGTTATGCGTCATTTTGGCCATTGACTCAGATTTCAGCCTGCTTTTCTTTTTGGATTTGCTTTCATAGCCTTTGTTCAACCAAGAACAAACTACAAGGCATCAGTTGTTTGATTTTGGAGTTGTCTTTCCTAGAAGAGTTGCTGTCCCCAGCTAACGAGCCTCATCTGCCCGAGGGTTCGAACTCGAGACTTTTCGTTTCAGCAACCATGAGCTTTACCGAGTCGACCATGCCGCCCCCTTGACTTTTACTGTAGTCAAATTGTCTTAAATATGAAATATAACTTATCTAATCTTGATGTTACCTGTATCACAATCTACCCCCCACCGTCAGTCTCGGTGTCACACAAAACTTTATGTCCATTGTCCAGCCTGACGACTGTACGCCCCGGCACTTGGCTGTTTCTGTTCCCTTTACGACATTCATACTGTTGGAGAATGATTCGAAGCTTAAAGACAAACTTAATCTAGTATCTATTGTTTCATATACATCCATCAATACACATTCACCACGTAACTAACCATCCATCCACACATCTACACATCAATCCAGCCATCCTTCCTTCCAGTTGTCTGGTTGTCCCTCCAACTATCCGCCCAACAATCCGTAAACTATCTGCCCAACCATCCGTCAAAAATCCTTCCAATCACCCGTCCAAGCATAAATCCAAACGCCTTTACGTCCCAAAATGTATGATTTATATATATAGGGCATATATATATATATATATATATATATATATATATATATATATATATATATATATATATATATATATATACATATATATATATATATATATATATATATATATATATATATATATATATATATATATATATATATATTCCATTGAGTACTTACAGTTTCCAGAGCGCGTGCAGAATCTTCCTTGTTATTAGCCGCTTTTAATTCACTAATCTCCCTCTCCATGACTCTCAACTGCCCAGATACTTTATTGGTGTTCTCTTGGTTTGCTTTTAAATTCCTTTCAACGGATGCAATTTTTGTGTCAACGTTGTTACTCATTATTCGATCTTTAAGCCCCTGCATTGATCGGTTCAATACTTCTAGACTTTGATCAACTTTAGAAATGCTGTTTTTATTAAGATAAATATTATCTTTTAGCCCCTGCATTGTACGGTTAACTACTTCTAGACTGTGATCAACTTTAGAAATGTTGTTTTTATTAAGAGAAATATTATCTTTTAGCACCTGCATTGAACGGCTAACTACTTCTAGACTTTGATCAACTTTAGAAATGCTGTTTTTATTAAGATAAATATTATCTTTTAGCCCCTGCATTGAACGGTTAACTACTTCTAGACTTTGATCAACTTTAGAAATGTTGTTTTTATTAAGAGAAATATTATCTTTTAGCCCCTGCATTGTACGGTTTATTACTTCTAGACTGTGATCAACTTTAGAAATGCTGTTTTTATTAAGATAAATATTATCTTTTAGCCCCTGCATTGAACGGTTAACTACTTCTAGACTTTGATCAACTTTAGAAATGCTGTTTTTATTAAGATAAATATTATCTTTTAGCCCCTGCATTGTACGGTTTATTACTTCTAGACTTTGATCAACTTTAGAAATGCTGTTTTTATTAAGAGAAATATTATCTTTTAGCCCCTGCATTGTACGGTTAACTACTTCTAGACTGTGATCAACTTTAGAAATGTTGTTTTTATTAAGAGAAATATTATCTTTTAGCACCTGCATTGAACGGCTAACTACTTCTAGACTTTGATCAACTTTAGAAATGCTGTTTTTATTAAGATAAATATTATCTTTTAGCCCCTGCATTGTACGGTTAACTACTTCTAGACTTTGATCAACTTTAGAAATGCTGTTTTTATTAAGATAAATATTATCTTTTAGCCCATGCATTGTCCGGTTAACTACTTCTAGACTGTGATCAACTTTAGAAATGCTGTTTTTATTAAGATAAATATTATCTTTTAGCCCCTGCATTGAACGGTTAACTACTTCTAGACTTTGATCAACTTTAGAAATGTTGTTTTTATTAAGAGAAATATTATCTTTTAGCCCCTGCATTGTACGGTTTATTACTTCTAGACTGTGATCAACTTTAGAAATGCTGTTTTTATTAAGATAAATATTATCTTTTAGCCCCTGCATTGAACGGTTAACTACTTCTAGACTTTGATCAACTTTAGAAATGCTGTTTTTATTAAGATAAATATTATCTTTTAGCCCCTGCATTGTACGGTTTATTACTTCTAGACTGTGATCAACTTTAGAAATGCTGTTTTTATTAAGATAAATATTATCTTTTAGCCCCTGCATTGAACGGTTAACTACTTCTAGACTTTGATCAACTTTAGAAATGTTGTTTTTATTAAGAGAAATATTATCTTTTAGCCCCTGCATTGTACGGTTTATTACTTCTAGACTGTGATCAACTTTAGAAATGCTGTTTTTATTAAGATAAATATTATCTTTTAGCCCCTGCATTGAACGGTTAACTACTTCTAGACTTTGATCAACTTTAGAAATGCTGTTTTTATTAAGATAAATATTATCTTTTAGCCCCTGCATTGTACGGTTTATTACTTCTAGACTTTGATCAACTTTAGAAATGCTGTTTTTATTAAGAGAAATATTATCTTTTAGCCCCTGCATTGAACGGTTTATTACTTCTAGACTGTGATCAACTTTAGAAATGTTGTTTTTATTAAAAGAAATGCGATCATTAAGCACCTGCATTGAACGGTTAATTACTTCTAAACTTTGATCAACTTTAGAAATGTTGTTTTTATTAAAAGAAATGCTATCTTCTAGCTTCTGCATTGAATGGTGAATTGCTTCTAAACTTTGATCAACTGTAAAGATATTATTTTTATTAAGAGAAATGCTATTGTTTAATGCAGTGTAAACTTTTCTTATTCCCGTAGAGCAATTCAGTAACGCCTTTGTCTCAACGTCGTTTATCAGTTCCGTGATTTTCTCCTTTGTATCTAAAAACTCAGATTTAAATTTCGCAAAATCTTCTTTCTGAAATGTGAGTCTTGTTTCTATATCTTCCAATTTTTCATGAAGCTCTTCAGTCAAATTTTGTAGCTTTTCTTCTACGAGACTTGATAGTTTTAAAAATAGCGGTGTTTTTGTGACGTCTACTGATGGTAAATTTCGTTTCTCATTGGAGAAATAGTTGGCCATTAGATTTAAATCCATATCACAACCAACCTTATCATCTGCTTTCTCGCATTCATCTTGCCCGTAGGATTTCCACATAAACGATTCTATTGCTTTAACAATGTCTGGGGTTTTTGACTTGACATAAATCATCATCAGTGAATTCTCAAGCTCCTTGACATCCTGTGTTCTGGTTTCTTCCATCTTCGTTATTTGACCAAGATGATTGAGATAAAAAACATCACATATAATCTTCGGGGATCGACAAATATTGTCTTCGTACAACGAAACAGTAATACTCCCATGAGTTTTTGATATCTCCTTCTCCACGCGAGCTCCTGAAGATTTGACTGTTTTCAATTTGGAACCAGACATTGAAAGAAACGCCAACGTGTTCTTCTCAAGGTGTTCGTTCATAGAGTAGACTGACATGTTGACCAGAGATTTGATATCGGCGTTTTTCGCTGAGTCCACAACACAATTCAGCTTGCCACAGTACAGTTTCTTGCCCTCCAAATAGTCGGTAATTTCAACGTCAAAATGAAGCCCTACAACATAAAAAATAAGTAGAGATACCCATTTGGAAATCGCAATCAATAGCACAGACGAAATAGAATTCTACTTTTTATGAGTACCTCAGTAGTGATCAATTACATTGCAAGTCACCTTTCCCTAAAGTGATTCGGGTACCCATTGGAGCTGAGTAGGCTCAATGATACCTGGCAACAGGACCCGGGACTTTCAAGTTATAATTAGAAGTCGCTTGTTAAATAAACAATTATGTACTGAATGACTACAAAGTACATTTATAACTTTTTTTTTTATTTTACTTTCTCGTATACAGAGTATAGAGGAAGTATTGTAAACGTACACAAAAATCACATGAAATTTTGACAGTTTTCCTCGTTTTACACCTCAGGGACTTATTTTAATTGGGCAAAAATAATAAATGCAGATTTATCAAAATTTCAGCGTTCTATGCGTAATCTAGTCGGAAAAACAGGGCTTTGCAATTCTGACCATATGTCTGTGTCTGTGTATGTGTGTGTATGTGTGTCTGTCTGTAAACGCGATAATTTGAGTACTGTTACAGCTAGGTTGATGAAATTTTATATATAAGTATTATGTCAAATTTGTAGTTCTGTGTCAACTTTTTAGCGATTTCCGGTAACCGGAAGTGGAACTTATTCTACTTTCAATTTCTTTTCAAAAGCCTATACCTTTAGTACTTTTTGAGATAGATAAATGAAATTTCACATATAAGTAAAAGATCTAATTTTCTTCCTTCTATCAAACTTTGATTAATTTCCGTTGACGGGAAGTAGTAATTTACGCTATCTCCGATTTCTAAAAAAAAACGCATGTGAATTTATAAAGTAGGGCTACTAATAATATTCCGCAATATTATACACATATTGTTTGGCGTTCACTTAGTGCGCAATTTATTTTCTACGAGATTCTATTCTATTTTAAAAAGTTTAATTAAGTAATTAAAAATGGATTAAAAATCATGTCTATACCCCCGTAGTGTTATATAAGAATATTCGAGAAAGTTTAGGGGAGTTCACTCCCCGGTTTATTTAATGAAGTAAAAGGATTCTACTTTAGACCTAGCGATCCATTGGGAAGATGAAGTAGAGTTCATATGTTTCTTGACCTCGACCTGTAAAGGGATAGTGTGGTCAGCACTTTGCTCAGCCGCCTTTACTTTCCCTAACGTGAGTTAGGTACCCATCAGAGCTGGGTGGACTCAGGGACTTTCGACTAACTTGCACCCTGATTTAGCAGCATAGCGCTCTACCGCTTAGGCCACGCCGTCCCACGATTTGAAGCTGTTAATTCACTTTGGTTAGTCAAGTAATAAGTTGTGCAAATGGTTGTAACATACGAACTATGTATTTGTGTACGACTGCATCTATATTTTATACGAGCATGGTGGTGTTTTTGTTTTCTAATATCTATACTAATATTAAGCCTTAGATTACGAAGTCACATTATTACATCAAGCAGTTAGGAATATCAAACAAAGTACCCTTCTTCACATAAGAAAGTACAGATTCCTCTTTAAATGTAATGATTCATCTGGCAGATGATTCATTGGCCTCGGCTTTAAATGTGATAGTGTGTCTAGAATTATGCCATCCTGCTTTTACTTTTCCCAACGTAAGTCAGGTACCCACAGGGTTGGATGATGGACTCACGGACGTCCAAACGTCACAAAGCCGAACCACGATCCGAACTCGTAACGTCCCGACTACCATTGAACCACACCATCCCACTTAGGGACGGCGCTACCTATAAGGCGAACTAGGTGGTCGCCTAGGGCGTTGTCCGTAAGGGGGGGGGCGCCAAAATGGGTTGGAAAAACAATTTGAAAGGTTTGAGGGGGTGCAAATCGAAAGGGAAGGGTCGCTACGCCTCTGATAATACGGGGGCACGAAAAAAAATGCGAAAGGGGGGGGGGGGCGCTTTTAATAAGTTTTGCCTTGGGCTGTCCTCCATCTTTACTTGCTGTCCTTGTAAGGTAAAGATTATATTTCGACATAACGATTCCCCTCAACTTTATTTTAAATACATACAATGTATTTACAGTTATTCGAAGAAACTGTGCGATTGAATACAACGTATAACGTTGTAAAGATAGAAATGAGTTTTTGGACAGTGAGTCAGAATATATTTTTAAAAATACAATAGTGTTAAACTAACATGTCTTTAAAACATATAAATCGATTACAGTGCATAAATACGAGACTGAATTAGATTTTACAATAACATAACATTATATTATGCAACATAATATATGTAACGTTACCATAAATGACTTCGAAAGGCAGAAAGAGAATCAGCATTAATTCAACTGCCGTCATGTTGAAGGGTTATTGTTGTACTTTATGCCGTCTCAAGAAAAGGCTCATCCAAGTACGCACATAGGCCTTTATATATTTGTGTATATATACTGAAAAACAACTGCTTTCTTATGTAACTCTTAGTCAGCAGTTTCTGTGTAAAAGCTTATGTTAGATCCAAGTTTCTCGCTAATCCGGCTCACTTATCACGAGATGATGTGCATGCCCTTTCAACACTTACACTGCAGACTTTGTTTCCTGGTCCCATCATCGCTGACTGTGGGAAAATTTTCCTACCCCCTCCCCCCCTCCCTTTCCCCAAACTGCACTACTGCATGCAAAACATCCCCCTCACCTTTCCTGGTTCTTGTCTATTTTATTCAAAGTAGTATTAACACAAAATGCTTAGTCGGTGGTTTTAGTTCGGTGGTTCTTAAACAGGTTCGATCGGACCCTAGGTGTTCGGTGAGTCAGTCTCATGGGTTAGGCGGAGGTCAAGATACATATCCGACTCATATGATTCACGATCGTATTTTGTCAGATGATAGAACTATTAAAATGATGTTCGGTGAATGCGCATATGAAACTGATGGGATTTGGAACCTCAAAAAAAGTTAAGAACCATTGTTTTATTTATATAATGAAAATGTCAAGCGACAATAATTGTTATTTAAGTCTACGACAGAGTCATGTTGATGGTGCCATCTCGTTATTCCAGAAGTGTTTTACTCATGATCTGGTTAGCAGTCAGGGGACGGAGTGGTCTAGCCGTAGAGATCTGGACTACTAACTCGAGTTCGAATCCGGGTTCAAGTCAGTAGTCCGTCTTCCGATGCCTAACTCACGTTAGGGAAAGTAAAGGCGGCTGGGCTTTCACTTCTTTCACTTTCACTTCTTTCACTTTCACTACTTTCACTTTCACTACTTTCACTTTCAAATTAATAACTGAACGAAAATACCTTTGGATTCTGTTTTTAATAATGTAATCATTTTCTTAAAGACAACGACCGCATTTTCCCATATGAGTTATCATTTATAACTAGCGGAATGGAGCCGTGAAGTATAATTGATCTCAAGCAAAATTTGTTGGAGTTGTTTTTTAATTCAAAAGTGAATCGTATATTATTTTTCAAAATTGAACTGGAAGTATCAAATCAAATCCATTATAATTACAAACATATATATATATATATATATATATATATATATATATATATATATATATATATATATATATATATATATATATATATATATGATCTGCATTAGAGCAAATCATAAGGCCTCTTTCCTATTGCTATTTCCTTCATCGCTAGAGTACACCAGAAGTACTAATTAAATAAACATGGACTCCATGATTAGATCAACCGCAGTCCAAAGTTCTATTAATGATAAGAACTGGACCGACTTTGTACAAGTTCATTTTTAAATTTAATACAAAAAAACATCAATCAATTTAAAAGTAACTAACAACATGTTAAATTTCAGAGAAATGTAGGCATAACAGGATATCACGAACTAGCAAATAACTAACAGCGGAACTAAAAAATATTTTTTTTTCTTCCTACCCTACGACTGGCTAAATGTTTTGTAGTAAAAACAGTTTAGTTGAGTGGGGTGGGGGGGGGGCGTATAAATTACAAAACACTTTTGGCGAATTAGGCGAAGATGGAATTAACTGAAGTGACCGTGTGGGAGAAGTATAAACGCAGTTCCGTCATTATGTTGTATTATGTACAGGGCAGAAGATAAATAAAAACAATTTAATTTTTCTTAGAAAACGGTAGGTTGTGGGTGGGGATAAGGATATTTGAATTTTACAAGTGGGTTTTAGATTTTTGTGTGCTAACGTGTGATAATAGGAGTTGGGGGGGGGGGGGTATGAATCTGTTTTAAAAGCGTATGTAGTGAACATGTGAAGGTGGATGAAGGTGGGGGAGGGGTGAATGTTGTTTGTATTTTGTACCCTGTTCCTGTTCAATCCTCGTGCATTGAGTTGTGTCAGTTACCTAATCCTATCCCAGTTTATACATGTTTGTGTATGTGTATATACAATGTGTGAGAACGTGTGTGATCGCCTCATTTAAATCCAGTTCTTCTACCAAGTTAGTGTTGGTTAGTTCTGTGTACTTTTACATTTTACATAACCACTGTATCGTAGTTTGTGTACTAGTTTGAGTTACTATTTAGAATAGCCTTTGTTTGTGTAGATAGTGTAGATAGGATTAAACTCTTTTATAACGAACCTTTGTTTTATTTAGTCTAGTGTGTTGTAACCCGTTTGTGGTTGTGTCGTCTTATATGTTGCTCGACGCACTGGTTAACCTGTAGAGGCGTGTCCGTGAGTTCACAACAGTGAAACAGAATATATAGACAACCCCTGACATGTTAGAAGTTTGGTCATGGTGTCACCAACAATAATTTATTCTCTCACGTAGTCTAAATTGACTGTTGGGATACCACTTGTCAGAGGCGTAGCGACCCCTCGCCCGGGGACAAACTTTCTATTTGCACCCCTCCTCGAACTTTTCATTTGCATCCCCACCCCTCAAACTTTCGATTTGCATCCCCCCTGTAACTTTTCATTTGCACCCCCCCCCCGTCAAACTTTCGATTTGCACCCCCCCCCCCTCGAACTTTTCATTTGCACCCCCTCAAACTTTCAAGTTGGCGCCCCCCCCCCCTAAGGTCGGCGCCCTGGGACATGACATATGTCCCCCGCCCCCCTTGATACGCCTCTGCCACTTGTGCAGAGGCGTAGCAAGGGGAGGGAGGGTGGGGCGCCAAACGGGTTAGGAAATAAAAGCCTATTCTGAGCTGCATTATTGAACAATCGAAGTTGAGAAGATAGACTTGGCTTTACGGACTGATTTAACTATTTTATTTATCTATTGTTAGACCAAAATAAAAACTGTTACAAGATAGTGGCTGTAAGGGGTGGGGCGCTTTTTCGTTACATTGAATAATTATATATAAATAAGGGGGGGGGGATTGATAATTCACGCTGGGCGCCGGAATGGGTCACTACGCCTCAGCAGTTGTGTCCTTCAGATTGTCTTCCTCCATTTCACTTTGTCTTACGCCGCTTTAAGTGCCCTCCCCCCCCCCCCCACACACATCTCCTGATGTCGTTTTCTCATTTCTTCTTGTACCTCTTTACAAGTTATTTACTAAGTTCATAATGTCCGTGAGTTTGTGGCAAATCTTGTAACTCAATTTATGTCTCACCTATGATGCAGCAATTTCGTTCACATTTCCCATATACCTTCTCCTCAGATGACAATGTTGTATACTACATTAAAGTTGAAAAAGGGGAGATAACAAGATTAAATAAATCCATTTGCGATCGCTCGATCAGATTGTCAACGAGGACGAACTGTTTGTCACACATTTTCTTAGGTAGTTACAATAATCAGATTTTGAATGTAGTTACAATAGACAAAAAATTTAGGCAGTTACAATAATCAGATTTTGAATGCAGATTCAACAGTCAAATTTTAATAAGCTACACAGTTATATGAACAAAGCATTTATAACAACAAGAATAGTGCAATAACTAAGTCAAATTTTGAATTTAGTTACAATAGTCAGATTTTGAATGCAGATACAGCATTCAAATTTATGAACCAAATTAATTGTTTCGAAAACAATTTTTATTGATAACAAAATAAGATGACCGCTATTTGTTGTTTAGGCCTTCAAGATTGAAAAATACTAAGAATACCCAAAATGCAAAAATTATAACTTCTTTTAACTAATAATAAAATAAAAAAGCGGTAAGCATATGTTTTTAATAATAGTATATAATCTGCAATGATTACTTATTGTCTTGTTACTACGTTTAGGGCATCATGTTACGAAACCGAATAAATAAGGAATGTCAAACTGCGCTTCTTTAACAAATCTCTCTTTAACTTGGCATATTGTTTTTAAGCTTGCCTTCATCTTGTAGTTTATCATTATCATTGTTTACGATTTAAATAAAATAGCATTAGCGGTTCATTTTTTTAACCAAATTATTAAAATATTCACATTTATTGTTTTTTTTTAATGTTTGGCGAGCAAGAAAACGAGACGTTGGTGTCCTACTTGCAAGCTCTATTTGACAAAACCCGAAACATTAAACATCGGACTAAAACGCTCTTAACCGTTTTTTATTTACTTCTAGTATAAATATATTTTTAAACGGTTTTAACACTCTACTATGTTAACAGAAAGTTTAAAAAAAATGGTTTGGGAAAAAAACCACCAAAGGCTTAATCGATGGTAAAAGGTTAATTCTTGTCATCTAAATCATCGATACACAAAAGTTGGCAGGTGCTGATGTTGTCATTGCTGCATTTCATCTACGATAAATCAAGGAATAAACATTAATAAGAAAAAATGATCTTCTTAGAGTCTAAAATGTAAAAAAATAATAACAAGTATAAAATGTGCGGCGGTCGACAAAATTTTTTTTTAATAATAAAAAAAAGATTCTACATGAAAAATGCAGACAAAATATATTACTCAGCTTGAAACATCGGTGCATTTAGCTACAATAATTAAAGAACAATTGTGTTCATGCCGAGGTGCAACAACTGACTTCACATTTAAAGTTGATTTAAAAATTGGTAGGTATAAGACAAGTGTATGCAGATTTTTTTAAATTCAATTTTACAAAACGGTCTACATTTTAAAGTTATTTTTTTAAAAAACCTCATCAATTACTTTCCAATAAAAATAAATTTGAATTTTTTTTTGTTATCTATTTTGTGCTCTAGAACATTCGATAGAGAGACAACATGTTTTTTTTACCAATGTCTCATTGTCACAAAATTTCGTCTTTTAAATCAACAGAAGCAGTGTTTCTTCCAGACTTTTTTCTCCGGGGGGGGGGGGGGGCACTTGAAATCTTCGGGAGGGGGGGGGGGGCGGTAAACTTTCTTCGGGGGGGGGGGGGGGCGGACACTGTTAAAAGTATATATTTTCTATATAAATTATATAAATTTCATTTCGTTCGGGGGAGGGGGGGGGGGGCGGTAAAAAATTTTCGGCCTGGAAGAAACTCAGAACAGAAGCGAACTACCGCTCAATCATAATCAAGGTTAAGCTGGACATCCTGTCTTCTTTTATCGACATGCGGCGATCATTAATAAAATGTGTAATATCTAGAAAAAAATCGAAAAAAAAAATCGTATAAGGCTGACCAGTCGTATTTCCGTATATAATTATTGTCAATTATGCAAAAAACAAATAGTACATTTTAATTTTTTTATAATACTTACTCTGTTTATATCTGGCTAATATATTGCACGCACCTCTGTAACAGATTCGGTCGTATACCGACCCACTGGGGTCGTAAACTATGCCACAAGAGCTTCAACATATCAATCTTCTGGGGGTGAGGGGCTGTCATAGGGAAGCAAAACTTGGTTAGGACAGGAGACGATGTGAATGCTATTTGCACTTTACATTTCAGCCAGAAAATTGCACGCCATCACGCGCAATCTTTTGTTGACGCACAATTCATTTCCCTCAGGTTTTGTAAAACGTAACTCTTTTTATTAGAATTTTTCTCAAAATTAATTGAAATTATTTATTAAATAGTAATAATCAAAACTAAATGATAGTTTTTTTTAAATAATCACTGTCTTATTTTAATGTGTATATTACGCCCTTAAATACAATTACATTACTACTAATGAATAAATGTTCAACTACTTTTACACCATGAAACACAATATTATTATTGGTATGTCTAATTCAGCATATTACGAAAAAAATTTGTTCAATTGGGTCAACGTGGGTTTTCCACGTAAAATTATCTAGAGACTTGAAATTTCAAGTCGATTTAAATAAATGTACGAACATCGCGATATGAGCTCAGATTTTATGATTTGGAACCAAAGAAAAATTGAGAAAGTAAAGTGACCCAGACCAATATATGATTAGTGCAGTGGCACATGCAGAGATGGATGAAGGAGCGAATAATGCGTATGAAAGCGCCATCTACATCGCCTCTTAATAAATACATAAAACATATATATAATGTATATATATATATATATATATATATATATATATATATATATATACGTCCATAGAGTTGATAAAGGGTTTTCTACAACGGCCAGTTTTTTTAAATATATATAACGTGATGGTCAGTTGGGGCCAGTTTATAACACCATTGTTGTGGACGCTTTATTGATCGAGATTTCCCCCCTGTTCATTTTGCCCTAGGCGACCGACTGCCTCATTTAATGCGCCTTCGGGCCGGCTACTACCCTACAACAATTGGACTAGTTTGTTTTATGGGCATACATATATATATATATATATATATATATACATTAAAAAGAAGAAAATAAATATAACAATAAAATACTATTTACAGAACTAAAGACAAAAGCGTTGGTCGATTTTCAAATTCTAGTAAAGGTATCCAATACATGCGACCCACGCATTTTAAAGTTTTTTAAATAGTAGCTAATTTTAATATATATAAAGAAAATCATTTATCTTTTAATTTATTATTCTTAAGCATTATTACTTTTAAAAAATATCAGTTATAAGAACACATATATTACAGAGACAAGTAAAGAAACTCGTCGATGAAGGTGCGAGGGTCCTTTTGGTACTACCATTGGCTGAATAAAAACATATCAGTGCAGCTGTAATCAGGTAATCAACACTTCCCCATTCGATATGGGTGTAGGTAATACAAATATTCCATCCGGCAGTAATCAGACCCTCAACAATTCCCAAATGGATATTAGCTGCCATATGATGAGGATTGCACACACGTTTTCATTACCAGCACTGGCGACAATACGGATTCTCTTAAATTAGAGTAACAATAATTGATGAGTTAGATTTATTTAGAAATATAGTTCTGGGCAATAGGATATAATTAATATACTAAGTTTCGCTAAATACTCAAGAAAAAGAAAATGAACTTACTTTTACTAGAACAGCGACTAGCCCTAGGTTTCCAGTGGCTTCATAATTTATTTACGACACACATGTCCATCTGTAAAGTCAATTACAGTGCATTGTTGTGTACTCAGAAGGATCTAGCTTGTAGTTACATTCTAGAAAATAGAATCTTGAGTATTCTTGAGTCTGGAGTTTGTGGCTTTTGATCGGATATGTTCAACGTTTGGTCAGTAATTTTTAAATTTATATCGCGTATCAGCTGGTCACAAAACAAAAATGGTTCTTGAATATTTCACGTTTCTACAAATGTCGGATAATGTTAATTACAACTTTAAAAATATTGTAAACCACCGAAACAAAACGTATTTCAATTACCTGCCCATTTTAATGTACACTATTGCATTTTTAAAAATTTACAATGAATACGTATTTCAACAATGTGTTAAAATGAAATAAAAATTCTATATTTCTGCAACGTAGTTAAAACGTAAACACATAAACGTTTGTTGTGTCAACGTTGTTACTCATTATTCGATCTTTAAGTCCCTGCATTGAACGGTTAATTCCTTCTAAACTTTGATCAACTTTAGAAATGCTGTTTTTATTAAGAAAAATATTATCTTTTAGCCCCTGCATTGAACGGTTTATTACCGCCTTAGTGTTATATAAGAATATTCGAGAAAGTTTAGGGGAGATCTTCTGGATGGTGTGGTAAGCACTTTGCCAAGCCGCCTTTACTTTCCCTATCCTGAGTTATGTACCCATCAGAGCTGGGTGGACCCAGGGACTTTCGACTGACTTGCACCCTGATTTAGTAGCCTAGCGCTATACCGCTTTTGCCACCCGTCCCACAATTTGAAGCCGTGAAGTCACTTTGGTTAGTCAAGTAATTAGTTGTACAAATGGTTGGATAAGGCATCCTTGCGGGGATTGTAACATACGAACTACGCATTTGTGTACGACTGCATCTATATTTCATACGAGCATGGTAGTGTTTTTGTTTTCTAATATCTATACTAATATCAAGCCTTAGATTACGTAGTCACATTATTACACCAAGCCAATTAGAAATATCAAACAAAGATCCCTTCTTCACATAAGAAAGTAATGATTCCTCTTTAGATGTAACGATTCATTGGGCCGATGATTCATTGTGTGGCCAGCATTATGCCAACCCACTTTCACTTTTCCCAGCGTAAGTCAGGTACCCACCCGGGATAGATGGACTCATGGACGTCCAAACATCACAAAGCCGAACCGCGATCCGAACTTGTGACGTCCGGACATGCAGTCAAACGTTCTACCACTCGACCATACCCTCCCACTCCATTTTTGCATGCTGTCCTTGTCACGTAACGATTATCTTTCGACATAACGATTCCCCTCAACTTTATTCCAATTTAATGCAATTTATTTAGTTATTCGAAGAAAGTGTTCGATTGAATGCAAAGTATAGCGTTGTAAAGATAGAAATGAGTTTTTGGACAGTGAGTCAGAATATATTTTTTAAAAATACCTTAGAGTTAAAAACATCATAACATGTCTTTAAAACATATACATCTATTTCAGTGCATAAATACGAGACTGAATTAGAATTCACAATAACATAACATTATATTATGTAACATAATATATGTAACGTTACCATAAATGACTTCAAAAGGCAGAAAAAGAATCAGCATTATTTCAACTGCTGTCATGATGAAGAATTATTGTTTTACTTTATGCCGTCTCAAGAAAAGTCTCATCCAAGTACGCATATAGGCCTTTATATATTTGTATATATATATATATACTGAAAAACAACTGCTTTCTTATGTAACTCTCCGTCAGCAGTTTCTGTGTAAAAGCTTATGATAGATCCAAGTTTCTCGCCAATCCGGCTCACTTATCACGAGATGATGTGCATGCCCTTTCAACACTTACACTGCAGAATCTGTTTCCTGTTCCCATCATCGCTGACTGTGGACAAATTTTCCTAACCCCTCCGTTTCACCAAACTGCACCACTGCATGCAAAACATCCCCTTCCCCTTTCCTGGTTCTTGTCTATTTTACTCAAAGTAGTATTAACACAAAATGCTTAGTCGGTGGTTTTATTTAGGTGGTTCTTAAACTAGGTTCGATCGAACCCTAGGTGTTCGGTGAGTCAGTCTCATGGGTTAGGCGGAGGTCAAGATACATATCCGACTCATATGATTCACGATCGTATTTTGTCAGATGATAGAACTATTAAAAGGTGTTCGGTGAATGCGCATATGAAACTGATGGGGTTCGGTACCTCAAAAAAGTTAAGAACCATTGTTTTATTTATATAATGAAAATGTCAAGCGACAATACTTGTTATGTAAGTCTACGACAGAGTCCTGTTGATGGTGCCATCTCGTTATTCCAGAAGTGTTTTACTCATGATCTGGTTAAGGGGACGGAGTGGTCTAGCGGTAGTGAGCTGGACTGCTAAACCGTAAGTCTCGAGTTCGAATCCGGGTTCAAGTCAGTAGACCGTCCCTGAGTCCACCCTACTACGATGCCTAACTCACGTTAGGGAAAGTATCTATTCACTTTCACTACTTACACTTTCATTTCAAATTAATAACAGAACGGAAATACATTTGGATTCTGTTTTTAATAATGTAATCATTTTTCTTAAAGACAACGACCGCTAAGGCATTTTCCCATATGAGTTATCATTTATCAATAACGGAATAGAGCCGTGAAGTATAATTGATCTCAAGAGAAAAATTTTTGGAGTTTTTTTTTATTCAAAGTATTATTTATCTAATTGAATTGGAATTTTCAAATCAAATTCAGTATAATTACAAACTCTCACTCTAAATACGTGTATTTTATTTAATTTATTGAAATAAATTTGCCAAGAGACCTGGTCCAACAATATACTCCTCTCCCTATAACCCCATATATATATATATATATATATATATATATATATATATATATATATATATATATATATATATATATATATATATATATATATATATAGTATGTAAAAACGTGCTAAATTTAAAACCTGTCAACAAAAAACAAAGCTGTATAAGTTGAAGCTAAAGTAAAAAGTAAATTTGAAATACAATGAATGAAATCTGTTTCAGCTGTAACAACTCAGACTCCGTGTAAATATTCAGGTGACGTTAAAGAACTACCCCACTAACTCAATGTTACAATATTACTTACCCCCCCCCCCCCCCCCCATGGTAATTATCACGTTAGCTGGGTCTTACCCTCATTTCATAAGCACAGACTTCACACACCCCACCCCCACCCCAAGGTTACTATGTGACTTGACCCCCGGTAATCATATTTTGTGGATCTCACCCTCCCGAAATTTCATTAGCGTGTAAAACAGAGACGACCCATACCCCAAACCCTAGGTTACAATGTAAACTAACCCCCCCCCCCACCCCTCTCCTCAAACCCAACCCCAAAGCTACATATGACTTGACCCTTTTGTGCTCGTGTTTAGATGAGTCTGATCCTCATCTCACAAAACCTCATGTTTATGTAAAACACAGACTACACCCCCTCTCTCCAACCCCTAGGTTACTATGTGACTAGACCCCCTCCCCACGGTAATTATCTTAGGTGGGTTTCATCCTCATCTCACAAAACTCAATGTTCATGTAAAACACAGACTGTACTTCCCCCCCCCCCCCACACACACGCCCCTGGGTTACTATGTGATTTGACCCTCCCCCCCCCACCCCCAGTAATTATTTTAGGTGGGTCTCATCCTCATCTCAGTAAACTTTATGTTCATGTAAAACACAGAGTGTACTTCCCTCCTCCCCCCCCCCCCACACGCCACTGGGTTACTATGTGACTTGACCCCCTCCCACCCCCCAGTAATTATCTTAGGTGGGTCTCATCCTCATCTCAGTAAACTTGATGTACCTGTAAAACTCAGCCGACCCCCCCCCCACCCCCTATACTCAGGTGGGTCTCATCCTCATCTCAGTAAACTTGATGTTCGTGTAAAACTCAGCCGACCCCCCCCCCCCCATCCCCCTATACTCAGGTGGGTCTCATCCTCATCTCAGTAAACTTGATGTTCGTGTAAAAACTCCGCCCGACCCCCCCCCTATACTCAGGTGGGTCTCATCCTCATCTCAGTAAACTTGATGTTCGTGTAAAAACTCCGCCGACCCCCCCCCCCCCCTATACTCAGGTGGGTCTCATCCTCATCTCAGTAAACTTGATGTTCGTGTAAAACTCCGCCGAC